>NW_025348823.1:0-873 GCF_016433145.1 Gracilinanus agilis
GGTCAGTCAGAAGGGGAAAGAGTTTAGGATCTTCTAACTACTGATAGGGAGAGGGTGATGGTGGGGGATGGGTCATGGAGATGTTTAGACAGAGAGAGTCCAGCTCTCCCAGTCAGGAAGATTTGACTGTCTTTTAAGTAAAGTCTTTATCAAGTCACTAAAACTAGGGGTAACTTATTTGAGTATACTCTACCAGCCTATAGAAACTAAACCCACAATGTCTAATCACTAAGCCCTCCCTTCCACCCAGGACCCAAAGGAAATTCAGGGAAGGGGAGGGATGGAGATGGGAGATCAGGGAGAGGTCCAGAGAAATGAGATAGATCTAAATTTCCCAAGACAAGATGAGCACAGGCCAAGGCTGAAGCAATTAGGCCAAAACCAACAGGTTAAGCCAAAGCAAAAGCCTCCAGCCACAGTGAAAGCCAGAAGGTAAAAGCCCCAACAGTTGGAACTTCAACTCTATTTATAGCTTCAAGTTCTAACTGACTTTCTGAAGATTCTAAGATGTTTAACTGACTTTTTTGTGACCGTTAGAAATTACAGAAGCAAAAAGTTTCTGTTAGCCACCTTGCATTACAATGATTGTGGGAGATGATAAAGAAGCTATTTAAAAAACTGAATTTGAAACTTGTGGAATACCCACATCTTAGATAGTTAGATAAGTAAATAGATAAAGAGAAAGGTGGATGGATGATAAAGATAAATATAAATATAGATTTATAATATAGATATGCAGATATATGTATGTATATATATATGTGTGTGTGTAATGTTGTATCCTCTCAGTGGACCTTTACCCAGATTTTTCAGTTCAAGAGATGTGCTGGCCTCTTTTAGTTTTCCATTATTTTATCAGCATATTTCCATTAT
>NW_025348823.1:894-1017 GCF_016433145.1 Gracilinanus agilis
TATATATGTATATGTATATATATATATATATATGTGTGTGTGTGTGTGTGTGTGTGTGTGTGTGTGTGTGTGTGTGTGTGTGTGTGTAATGTTGTATCCTCTCAGTGGACCTTTACCCAGATT
>NW_025348824.1:0-616 GCF_016433145.1 Gracilinanus agilis
AGCATGGGAGTGGGGAGGTCAAAAAAGGGAGGGGAGAAGAAGGGGGAGGGAATTCATTAGGCCTTTAAAAATAAAAAGACGGGAATAACAAGGGAGGGGGTAGAAAGGGAAGTTAATCAAGGGAGGGGATAAGAGATACCGGCTCAAAGCAAACCACTGGTTTAAAATAGTGTAAGAAGAAGGGGGGGAATAGGCGAGGATGCAAAAATGTCAGTGAATGAACAACTGATAATTGTAACTCTGAATGTGAATGGGATGAACTTGCTCATAAAACGGAAGCAAATACCAAAGTGGATCAGAAACCAAAATCCTACCATATGTTGTCTACAAGAAACACATATGAGGCGGGTAGACATACACAAGTTTAAGGTTAAGGGCTTGAGCAAAATCTTTTGGGCATCAAATGAGAAAAAGAAGGCAGGAGTGGCTATCATGATCTCTGACAAAGCCAAAGTAAAAATAGATATGATTAAAAAAGACAGGGAAGGTCATTACATCCTGATTAAAGGCAATATAAACAATGGGGAAATAACACTGCTCAATATGTATGCACCAAGTGGTATAGCATCCAAATTCATAAAGGAGAAACTGGCAGAGCTCAAGAAGGAAATAGATA
>NW_025348824.1:714-3338 GCF_016433145.1 Gracilinanus agilis
TGCACATGGTACATTCACAAAGATTGACCATGTAATAGGGCATAGAAACATTGCAAACAAATGCAAAAGAGCAAATATAATAAATGTAACCTTCTCAGATCATAATGCAATAAAAATAATAATTAGTAAGGGCACCTGGACAGGCAAATAAAAAACCAATTGGAAATTAAACAATATGATTCTGCAAAACCAAGTAGTCAAAAGAGAAATCATAGAAACAGTCAACAATTTCATTGAAGAGAATGACAATGATGAGACATCCTACCAAACTCTGTGGGATGCAGCCAAGGCAGTATTCAGTGGGAAATTTATATCCCTGAGTGCATATATTAACAAATTAAGGAGGGCAGAGATTAATGAATTGGGCATGCAACTCAAAAAATTAGAAAGCGAGCAAATTAAAAATCCCCAGATGAAAACTAAATTAGAAATACTAAAAACCAAGGGAGAAATTAATAAAATCGAAAGTAAAAGAACTATTGAATTAATAAATAAGACTAGAAGCTGGTATTTTGAAAAAACAGATAAAATAGACAAAGTACTGGTCAATCTAATAAAAAAAGGAAAGAAGAAAACCAAATTGACAGTATCAAAGATGAAAAGGGAGACCTCACCTCTAATGAAGGGGAAATTAAGGCAATCATTAAAAACTATTTTGCCCAATTATATGGCAACAAATATAACAATTTAGGAGATATGGATGAATATTTACAAAAATATAAATTGCCTAGATTAACAGCAGAAGAAATAGAATACCTAAATAATCCCATATCAGAAAAAGAAATTGAACAAGCCATCAAAGAACTCCCTAAGAAAAAATCACCAGGACCTGATGGATTCACAAGTGAATTCTATCAGACATTCAAAGAGCAACTAATCCCAATACTATACAAATTATTTGATATGATAAGCAAAGAAGGAGTCCTACCAAATTCCTTTTATGACACAAATATGGTACTGATTCCAAAGCCAGGTAGACCAAAAACAGAGAAAGAAAACTACAGACCAATCTCCCTAATGAACATAGATGCAAAAATCTTAAATAGAATACTAGCAAAGAGACTCCAGCAAGTAATTAAGAAGATCATCCACCATGATCAGGTGGGATTTATACCAGGAATGCAAGGATGGTTCAACATTAGGAAAACCATCCACATAATTGACCATATCAACAGTCTAACAAACAAAAATCACATGATTATCTCAATAGATGCTGAAAAAGCCTTTGACAAAATACAGCATCCATTCCTATTGAAAACACTGAAAAGTATAGGAATAGAAGGACCTTTCCTAAAAATAATAAATAGTATATACCTAAAACCATCAGCAAGCATTATATGCAATGGAGATAAATTAGAAGCCTTCCCAATAAGATCAGGAGTGAAACAAGGATGCCCATTATCACCTCTACTATTCAACATAGTACTAGAAACACTAGCAGTAGCAATTAGAGAAGAAAAAGAAATTGAAGATATCAAAATAGGCAATGAGGAGACTAAGCTATCACTCTTTGCAGATGATGTAATGGTATACTTAAAAAATCCTAGAGAATCAACTAAGAAGCTGGTAGAAATAATCAACAACTTTAGCAAAGTTGCAGGATACAAAATAAATGTACATAAATCATCAGCATTTCCATATATTTCCAACACATCACAGCAGCAAGAGGTAGAAAGAGAAACACCATTTAAAATCACCCTAGACAATATAAAATACTTGGGAATCTATCTACCAAAACAAACACAGCAATTATATGAAAACAACTACAAAACACTTTCCAAACAAATAAAACTGGATCTCAACAATTGGCAAGCAATTAATTGTTCATGGGTAGGATGAGCTAACATAATAAAAATGACCATTTTACCCAAATTAATTTACCTATTTAGAGCCATACCTATCAAATTACCAAAAAACTTCTTTACTGAATTAGGAAAAAGTATAACAAATTTCATTTTTAATAACAAAAGATCAAGAATATCAAGGGAAATAATAAAAAAAAATGTGAAGGAAGGGGGCCTAGCAGTACCAGATATTAAACTATACTATAAAGCAGCAGTCATCAAAACAATATGTACTGGCTAAGAGACAGAAGGGAGGATCAGTGGAATAGACTTGGGGTAAATGACATCAGCAAGACAGTGTATGATAAACCCAAAGAGCCCAACTTTTGGGACATGAATCCACTATTTGACAAAAACTGCTGGGAAATTTGGAAAACAATATGGGAGAGATTAGGTTTAGATCAACATCTCACACCCTACACCAAGATAAATTCAGAATGGGTGAATGACTTGAATATAAAGAGAGAAACTATAAATAAGTTAAGTGAACACAAAATAGTATACCTGTCAGATCTCTGGGAAAGGAAAGATATTGAAACCAAGCAAGAGTTAGGGAAAATTACAAAATGTAAATTAAATGGTTTTGATTATATTAAACTAAAAAGGTTTTGTACAAACAAAAACAATGTAGTCAAAATCAGAAGGGAAGCAATAAATTGGGAAAAAATCTTTATAACAAAAAACTCTGACAGGGATCTAATTACTCAAATATACAAGGAGTTAAATCAATTGTATAAAAAATCAAGCCATTCCCCAATTGATAAATGGGCAAGAGACATG
>NW_025348825.1:0-297 GCF_016433145.1 Gracilinanus agilis
TTATCGGCTATAATCTTTTGGTTTTCGGCTATAATCTTTTGGTATTCCTTTTCAATCTTGTCATTTCTGGTGTTCAATTTGCTTATCAGTTCATTTGATTTCTGAGCCTCACTTTCCAATTGCAAGATTCTACCTTTTAAACTGTTATTTTCTTGCCAGATCTCTTCCATTTTCCTCAGAATCTCAGTTTTGAACTCTTCCATAGCTTGTGAGGAGTTTTCCTTATTTGAGGAGGGTCCGGATGCTTGTTTGTTCTCCTCCTCTGTTTGCTCGGTTGTCTGGATTTTCTCTGTGTAA
>NW_025348825.1:383-1028 GCF_016433145.1 Gracilinanus agilis
CCATCATTAGCCCAGCAGCTTCTCAGCTTTATCCTCGGGCTCAGTGTCTGTTCCCAATCTATTGGCTCCTGAGGTCTGAATTCTGGTTTTTTCCAAGGTCAAGCCCCCTGGTGGGCCCTCTTGCTTGATCCTCTGCTGGAGGTTTCTTTACAAGTCTCAGGGCGCTGCTTCCACAGTCGTATACCCGTCTGCACTGGTTCCCCACTTAGGCTTAGTTCTGCCTCCACCCACGCCTCTACTCAGCCGGCTCTCTGCACCCAGCATCCTGCTCTGGCGCGCGCGCTCAGATTTCGCGTGCTTTTTTTGACTTAATGGGGTCCTAAGTCTTGCTGCTGTCAGGAACAGGTCCCGGAGCTGCTGATGACTCGATGGGTGCCCCAAACTTGCTCTATTTCTTTTTAGCTGGGTTCGGAGCTATAGGTGAGTGTGGAGGGGGTGGGGGTGGGGCGGTTGCTCAGCTCGCGATTGAGTGAGTGAGAGCCCTTTTTAGCTTGGAAATGTCTCGATTCCACGTACCTTCCACGCTGTGCCCTGTTGTGGGGTTCCTCCGTTCGTCTGGACTTGTTTTTATGTCCCCTTGAGGAGTTTTGTGTGTTTTGGTCAGGAGAGGTTAAGAGCTGCTTCTTACTCTGCCGCCATCTTAAC
>NW_025348826.1:0-279 GCF_016433145.1 Gracilinanus agilis
TAAGTGAACACAGAATAGTTTACTTGTCAGATCTCTGGGAAAGGAAAGACTTTAAAACCAAGCAAGAGTTAGAGAAAATTACAAAATGTAAATTAAATGGTTTTGATTATATTAAACTAAAAAGTTTTTGTACAAACAAAAACAATGTAGTCAAAATCAGAAGGGAAACAACAAATTGGGAAAAAATCTTTATAACGAAAAACTCTGACAGGGGTCTAATCACTCAAATATACAAGGAGTTAAAGCAATTGTATAAAAAATCAAGCCATTCCCCAATTG
>NW_025348826.1:360-3530 GCF_016433145.1 Gracilinanus agilis
TTTTGTACAAACAAAAACAATGTAGTCAAAATCAGAAGGGAAACAACAAATTGGGAAAAAATCTTTATAACAAAAAACTCTGACAGGGGTCTAATTACTCAAATATACAAGGAGTTAAATCAATTGTATAAAAAAATCAAGCCATTCCCCAATTGATAAATGGGCAAGAGACATGAATAGGCAATTTTCAGGTAAAGAAATCAAAAGTATCAATAAGCACATGAGAAAGTGTTCCAAATCTCTAATAATTAGAGAAATGCAAATCAAAACAACTCTGAGGTATCACCTCACACCTAGCAGATTGGCTAAAATGAAAGAAGGGGAGAGTAATGAATGCTGGAGGGGATGTGGCAAAATTGGGACATTAATGCATTGCTGGTGGAGTTGTGAACTGATCCAGCCATTCTGGCTGGCAATTTGGAATCATGCTCAAAGGGCTATAAAAGAATGCCTGCCCTTTGATCCAGCCATACCATTGCTGGGTTTGTACCCCAAAGAGATCATAGATAAACAGACTTGTACGAAAATATTTATAGCTGCGCTTTTTGTGGTGGCAACAAACTGGAAAAGGAGGGTATGTCCTTCCATTGGGGAATGGCTGAACAAATTGTGGTATATGCGGGTGATGGAATACTATTGTGCTAAAAGGAATAACAAACTGGAGAAGTTCCAGGCGAACTGGAGAGACCTCCAGGAACTGATGCAGAGCAAAAGAAGCAGAGCCAGAAGAACATTGTACACAGAGACTGATATACTGTGGTAAAATTGAATGTAATGGGCTTCTGTACCAGCAGCAATGCAATGACCCAGGACAATTCTGAGGGATTTATGGTAAAGATGCTACCCACATTCAGAGGAAGGACTGCAGGAGAGGAAACATATAAGAAAAGCAACTGCTTGAACGTATGGGTCGGGGTGGACATGATTGGGGATGTGGACTCGAAATTACCACACCAATGCAACTACCAACAATTTGGAAATAGGTCTTGATCAAGGACACATGACAAAACCAGTGGAAATGTGCGTCGGCCATGGGTGGGGGGAGTGCGGGGGGTGAAGGGGAAAGTAGGAGCATGAATCATGTAACCATGTTAAAAATGATTATTAATAAATGTTAAAAAAAAACTACAACATTCAATTCCATTAATTCATAATCTGGCATAATATGACCTAGGTTGTGTTAATTACCTTTGAAGAGTTCATGGCACAGGAATGGAAAATAAATTTGATAGCTCAACCACTGATTTGCACTAAAACGTGCATATATACACATAAAAAAAATAGAGAGAAAGAAACAGGGGGATGGAGAAAGAGAGAGAGAGCACTACAGATACATGTATAGATGTAATTACAAATGTATATATGTTTAAAGTAGATAAAAAGCTGATTTTCACCAATTTGTGTATGTGTGTGTGTGTGTGTGTGTGTGTGTGTGTGTGTGTGTGTAAAGTGCAAAGAGGGCTAACTTTGGAGTCACTTAAAATTGCACTGACCTTGGAACACTTTGTATGTATGAGTTTACCCATATATATTCATATATGTACATTATTATGTATATGTGCATCCTCTGTACTATACCTACATGCACATATGTCATATGCATATTACTTTAGACCTTGTTTGTAAGATATATACATAAGCATATCATAGGTGATACATTATGCATATATACTATATAAGAGGTATGCATTCCATAAAAACACATTTCTATGTATATATGTAATTTTTAAGTGAACTTATTGTAGTTTGTTGCTCATAAGCAATTCTACCAGTAAAAATGAACCTCTTCCCTATAACTTATAAACTTAAAAATTAGTTGGCATTAAGAGGTCAAATGACTTATCCAGGATGACATAACCAGTTTGAGCTAGAGGAAGGACTCAAACCCGTATCTTCCTGACTCCAAAGAACCCAAATTTTCCTGATTTCCTCCCCTATACTATAGTGCCCCTCAATGCTAATAATGATTTCACAAATTTTAATCAGGATCACAGAAAATTTCATATTTGGAAGAGGTCTCAATGGCCACTTCTAGTCTTACCTATTTCTACAAAAAATTCCCACTACAAAACATCAGCAAGTTCTCATTCAGCTTGTGCTTAAAGACCTCTAATGAGAATGGAGAATCCACTCTCTCTTTGAGTACCATTTTACTTTTGGTCAGCTCTCATTGTTAGGACATTTTTTCCTAACATCAAAACTCAGTTTGCCTCCTTGTGCCTTTTTTCAGGTGGGACTTAGAGATCCTATTGAATTTGTAGTTTCTGGATCCATGCTAGCTAGAGGAAAATAAACAACTTGTGCATCAAGCTCTTAAGAGTTGTCAGACATCTATGTTGGAATTATGGGCATTATACGAGGGTTAGAGACGACTACCACTCCTAACTTTCATTCACTGTTCCTGCTTCTTTGAGGCCAAGAGGAAGTCCCCTCTTCCATGTCATTGTCTTTCAAATACTTGGAAACAACTATAACTGTTCCCCTAAGTCTTCTCTTCTCCAGAATAAACATTGCCAATTCCTTCTTTTATTTTGCAAAAATTATCTCATGTAGAAAAAAAAAACTTTCCTTAGTATATGACAACCAAAATAAAAATTACAGAGAATAAATGTGTTTTAAGTATTTTAACATATTCATTGCATGCAAATAGGACTGCTAATTAGAAATTAATATCTATTCACTAAAACACAACTGGAAAAATGCCAAATAGGAAATAATTTATTACTGGGTAGATTTACTATATGTTCTTAAAAATTTTAATTTATATATTTACTTTGTACAAATCCTCCCCTTCCCAAATAATGATGTTTTACTCTACATACTCTGACTGCCCTCTAATCCATATTCATATTTTAAAAAAAGGTGTCTTTTACCGGAAGTGGAGGTCTTTTGGCACTGCATAACTGGTGTTCTTGCATCTAGAGCCAGCATTACAAAGGAGGCTTTGGACAAAGGGATAAACTCCTTGACTTGGCAAGTTCCGGGGCTGCAGATAACCTATGTACAAATGCCAGAAAAAAATAAAGCAATGAAACAAGAACTGAGACAACATACAACAATGACATCTATGGATCATATTTTTTAGACAGAGAAATTTCACATGAAATATTGAGGTATAGTGGGGATAGTCTGGGTGTTTATTAATAGTAAGACCAAAGTTCATTAGCTAG
>NW_025348827.1:0-331 GCF_016433145.1 Gracilinanus agilis
GAAACAACAAATTGGGAAAAAATCTTTATAACGAAAAACTGTGACAGGGGTCTAATTACTCAAATATACAAGGAGTTAAATCAATTGTATAAAAAATCAAGCCATTCCCCAATTGATAAATGGGCAAGAGACATGAATAGGCAATTTTCAGGTAAAGAAATCAAAAGTATCAATAAGTACATGAGAAAGTGTTCCAAATCTCTAATAATTAGAGAAATGCAAATCAAAACAACTCTGAGGTATCACCTCACACCTAGCAGATTGGCTAAAATGAAAGAAGGGGAGAGTAATGAATGCTGGAGGGGATGTGGCAATATTGGGACATTAATGC
>NW_025348827.1:431-9134 GCF_016433145.1 Gracilinanus agilis
GAACTGATCCAGCCATTCTGGCTGGCAATTTGGAATCATGCTCAAAGTGCTATAAAAGAATGCCTGCCCTTTGACCCAGCCATACCATTGCTGGCTTTATACCCCAAAGAGATCATAGATAAACAGACTTGCACGAAAATATTTATAGCTGTGCTTTTTGTGGTGGCAACAAACTGGAAAAGGAGGGTATGTCCTTCAATTGGGGAATGGCTGAACAAACTGTGGTATATGCGGGTGATGGAATACTATTGTGCTAAAAGGAATAACAAACTGGAGAAGTTCCAGGCGAACTGGAGAGACCTCTGGGATCTGATGCAGAGCTAAAGAAGCAGAGCCAGAAGAACATTGTACACAGAGACTGATATACTCTGGTAAAATCGAATGTAATGGGCTTCCGTACCAGCAACAATGCAATGACCCAGGACAGCTCTGAGGGATTTATGGTAAAGATACTACCCACATCCAGAGGAAGGACTGCAGGAGAGGAAACATATAAGAAAAGTAACTGCTTGAACGTATGGGTCGGGGTGGACATGATTGGGGATGTGGACTTGAAATTACCACACCAATGCAACCACCAACAATTTGGAAATAGGTCTTGATCAAGGACACATGACAAAACCAGTGGAAATGTGCATCGACCATGGGTGGGGGGAGTGCGGGGGGTGAAGGGGAAAGTAGGAGCATGAATCATGTAACCATGTTAAAAATGATTATTAATAAATGTTTTAAAAAAAGTAGTAGATAGCTACTGAAAATGCCCCCCCCCAAAAGTGACAAAAAGCTGAGTGGAGACTAAGTAGGCCCCTTTCCCCAGCAGGCTTACCCTCTTTTCCCCTCCCCTAATCTTTGGGATGAGTGCTAAGGTGGACACTCACCAGGTCAGTAAAGTTATAGTAGTCTTAGCTCCTCAAAGGCAAAGCCCAACTATGGTCTTCCTCTACCTCCCAGTTCTCTCTTGGCTGCCTCTTTTCTGACCTGATTTTCCGGATGATGGGAGTTAAAATTAGCTTCTGTGAGGTCACTGGCTATGTTACCAAACATGCCCTTGTTGTTGTGACAATGGGGTCCAAACAAACCTCAATTTCACCCAGGTGAGGCTTGCCTCCTCCCTTCCCCCCCCCCCCCCCGGCACTGTACTTTCCAAAAAAGGACATTGGTAGAGTTAATGAATTGTGTAAGTGGAAATCTTGTGCCTTTGAACTACATTTTCCAGGAGCCCACTTACTTCCTCTCATTAGATGTGATGTAGACAGGAGATAAATTAGGTGGTCTTCTGTGGCTAGCCCTATCTTTCCTGAATTGCAACTTTGATGGAATGGGCTGTTTGAGCAGGTAGATTAGCCATGGGCTCGTAGTTTCATTTTGTTGCCTTTTTATTCCTTTATGTTGTGTGATTATTAATAAATAATATAAAACAATATATTTATTGCATATTAATTTTCATCTATATAATGATGGCCACCACTGAAATAGGAGAAAAAATTCTTATTTTTTAAAAATATCCTAGATAAATTGTTTAAAGCCATGTTTCTCCTACCAAAGTGTTTTGCACACCTCCCCCAGCCCCTTGACTTCAAGAGATCTCCACATTGTTTTTGAAGCTGCTGTCCTGCTTCTAGTAGTTTTTTCTTTCCCATTTTCTCAACAGCCATACCCACACAGCTGCTTTAGTTTGAGTGACTTAGCTGGGGGCTCTTGATGGAGAAGGGATAAGCCACTTTTCACACCATCTGCTTGAGCCAGTGTTCTTCGATGTTGCCCCTGGCATTGCTCCTACTGTTTCAGACTCCTGTTATTAACTCCAGGCTACCTGCTTCTTCCCTTTTCTATTTCTGTTCCTGCTTCTGCCCCTGGTCCTGCTTTTGTTGCTATTGCTGTTATTGTTGCGAGTGGTGCAACCTTGAGTTTCTCGGAGGATTGGTTGAGGACACCACAGACTTACCCCTAAGAGCAGGGATAATTGGGACCCCAGGAGACTGAGGAACACAGAGCCTGAGAGCATAAACAAGGCAAGACTGCACACAATAGACATCACTGTGGAGACTTGAAAAATTATGTCAGGGCAAAAACCTCTCTGGAGTTCAATAGAAAGACTGGCCTACCCTTCTCCCTGAGATTTCTACTGAGCAGTCTCTAGGTTCTGTGTAAATGGAATTAGCTCACCCTTATTCATTCTTTAGACTTTAGCCACTAGGAACAATGTCACCCCACCCAACTTAGATTTAAGTGGTGAGGGGGAGGTCTGTGACCCACATGTGACAGTGAGTGACAAATAAAAAACAAGGGACTGCCACCTGAGCAGTCCACAAGAGTACTGAGGCTGCCGTTTGTCCATGTGAAACAGGAAGTGGACACAGGAAGTGAAAAAAGGTGCTATCTTTTAAATATGATGGTAACTTCCTGTGGGAAGCTTTTGGGGCTTTGAACTTGGTGTTGTAGGAGCTCTGTTGAGACCTCAGACTTCTTCCCTTTGAATTGTCATGTGAGTAAGTTAGGCTGACTCCTTCTCTTCCTTTGGTGCTTCTGGAAGCTCTAGCCTCAAGGAGGCCTCTCTTCTTATAGGAGGCCTTGTGGGTAGAAGTCTTCTATAATTAAGATCTGTACCCCTCTGCTGGGGCCACTGAATCCCTACTTAGTTTTCATCTTTGGTCTAGAATTTCTCTCTCTAAATTTCCCTACCTTCAACCTTCCTAAGTGGAAATTGTTTTTGGAGAAAAAGATCAAGGCTACAGAGGAGCCACTAGAAAATGTCAAATAGGCAAACATCCAAACTTCCTGAAAAAAAATGGAAATTCATCACAAGCCCTCTAAGAATTCATGCTAGAATTTGAGAACCAAGCTAAAAGGATAGAAGAAATTTGTCAAGAAAATGGGAAATAGTGCAAAGAGAAAATAACAGTTTAAAAGACAGACTCTATCAATTGGAAAAAGAAGTCCAGCAGCTTCAAAGGGTACTTCTGGGTTAAGAAGGCTACAGAGAAGAAACAGAAATCTTTACATTCCTCACCACAGACTGATATGAGATACCTCCAAAGCACAAAAAAAATCCAGGTGAAAAGAAGGGACTCCACAATAGGGAGCAGCATTGAAGGTATGTGGGATTTTGGCATTTCCAAGCCATAGGGGGTGAAATAGCTTCTACCAAAACACACGCTGATCAACCCTCCCACACTCCACCCATGGTGGAGAGTCAGAACCAGTTTGCCAGAAATAGAGGGACCTGGGGCAATATCTAGGTTCTTGGCAGCTGACAAAGAAGACCAGGGACATACCCCAGAGAGAAGGTAGACTTCAGTCCCCAGGAGGATAGAGAGTTCAGATCTTGGGTTCTGAAATACAGCTGAAAGGGTGGCCACACAGAGACTTGGAAAGTTAGCGTCAGGCAAAAAAAAAATGTTCCATAACTCCATTCATGGAAAACCTGCCCTCCTCACTCAGACTTCTGGCTGGGGAGGAAAATCCAGCATAGTCATGGCAAGCAATTTCCAACATTCAAACACCAGAAAGAACAAGAAAAAGGCACTGATGGTGGATAATTTTTCCTGAGAAAAAATACAGAACAGAGGAGATAGCAGAGGGGGGATGAACTAGCAAACACATCCATACCTTCCCCAAAAAAGAGAAATTGGCCACAAGCTCTTGAAGACTTCTAATCTGAGATCATGAAAAAGGTGAAAGAGATTTGGCAAGAAAAGGGGGAAATAGCTATAAAAGAAATTAAC
Source organism: Gracilinanus agilis (assembly GCF_016433145.1). Classification (NCBI taxonomy): domain Eukaryota; kingdom Metazoa; phylum Chordata; class Mammalia; order Didelphimorphia; family Didelphidae; genus Gracilinanus; species Gracilinanus agilis. Next base: position 4,157 of record NW_025348827.1, read on the forward strand.
AGTTTAAAAGACAGAAACTCCCTATTTGAAAAAGAAGTTCTGCCACTAGAAGTAGATAGTTTTTATTCCCACAGCCCCAAGCTTTCTGCAGGCACCAACTTCCTTCCCTTGCCTTCCCTGACTTGAAAGGGCAGCCAGGGTCTCCAGACTCCTGTGAGTGACTACACCAAATAGGGCTCGACAACTCTCAGCAATCTTATTCACCTGGTGTGCATGGACTCCAAAAGTCCTCCTGTAGTTAGATGTTTTTCATTTTATTTTTCTTTTCCTCATCATTCCTTTCTCTCTCTCCCTCTCTTTCTCTATCACTTTCTCTGTTTCTGTTTCTCTCTTAACCTTTCTATTTTTTCCTTCTCTTTTCCTCCTTTCTCTGTCACTCTCTCCAGCTCTCACGCTCAGTATGTTTGTCTCTTTCTCTCTTTGCCTTACTCTCTCTGTCCCTGTCTCTTAGTATATTTTTTCAGTTTCTCTCTCTCTCTCTCTCTTCTTGTCTCTCTGTTTCTTTTTTTTAACCCTTGTACTTTGGTGTATTGTCTCATAGGTGGAAGATTGGTAAGGGTGGGCAATGGGGGTCAAGTGACTTGCCCAGGGTCACACAGCTGGGAAGTGGCTGAGGCCGGGTTTGAACCTAGGATCTCCTGTCTCTAGGCCTGACTCTCACTCCACTGAGCTACCCAGCTGCCCCCCTCTCTGTTTCTTAAACTTTCTTTTTTGTATTTCAGTCTCTTTCATTCTTGATCTCCATTTCTCTATTCCCCCCCCTCACTTTGAGCTGGACTCTTTGTAAGTTGATTCTTTCACCATGGCTATAACAATAGGTTCAAACTATTCACCTAACCCTCACATCCAGTAATTCGACACCAGATACACAATCTCTCCTTTTAAGGGCCAGATCATAATAAATAGATTCTGGCCACTTCTCTTATCATTGCCTGGGATGGTTTGGTGAGGATACAAAAGCTCTGGGTGACAAATGGAAGTAAAAGGAAATGAAGAATATCAGATAGAGTAGAAGCAGGCTATATTTGATTAAAGCCTGCTTCCTCGCATCTTTTCTCTTGCTCAGTTTCCTCTCTACATAGGTAAAGGCTTCTCTTTTGGACTAAAAAGGGAAGATGATTGGTTAATTCTGGCTTTAAGTGTGTACATACGAATACTTAACACCCTGGGAGCATGAGTCTTCTGATCTACAAGTTGCTATCAGAGCCTTAACCCCTTCAATTTATGGATGGAGAAACTGAGATTTTGGAAGAGAGGGAGATCCATTGGTAGCTGAAGTTTCTTGTGATGTGGGTCACACATATATGCCAACTGATCTTTGTGGGAAAATTCTATCTTCCATTTCTCTATGTGTGTTTTGTTTCTTTTGTTTACTCTGGCATTTAAAATGAGTATTGTGTAATTAGAATTTTGAACACAGGACTCTCTTTACCAGCATCCCACTTTCATTCTCATGTTATGTCTTTACCTTTTGGAGATAAAGTTTATGTGTAACCCCAGCACTCTCTCTCTTTTCCCCCAAATGTGGTTTGGAAAGCTGGCTTTACTCTTGCTCTTTTGTCCTTTTATTTCATCTGTTTTCAGTGATTATTAATAAATCTCATGAAACATGATTTTTGGAGTTATTGGGTAATAATTTAAATTTTACAGTGTCAAGGTTTTCCTGGATTTGAATACTTGACTCTCTTTGTGACCTTGGGCAAGTACTGTCCCCCACTATATTCCACCCCAAAGGTGCTTGGGCCAATTTTTACTTTAAAAGTGACAAAAAGGAAATGTGGGGTGGCTTAGACAGACAGATCTTAAAACCTCCACAAACCTCCTTACTGAGATAGAAAGCAATGAGCTTCGAGAAGAAAGAGGACCAAATCTCACAACGGGTCAGAGTAGAGGAAATCCTACTGCTGGATAGCTAACGAGGTAAGCCAAGAAAAAGGCTTGAATTCTTGAACTGTTGGGTTTTGGGCTATAGAAGGGGAAGCCCAGCACTTCTCCCCCACGTGCTATGTGGAGCCTCCAGTTGCCCTTGAAATCTCAGGGTAGGTGGACACACTTGTCTGGAGAGAGGGACGTTCTGGAACCAGACTCAGGGAGTAGAAGACAGGCACTGGGGAGGTTCCTGGAGGAGAAAGCTAGAGAAACACAGCAAAAATGCTCAGAAGATGGAACCTTAGATGGAGCCAAACCCAAGACCTCCTTCTTCATTACACTGAGATAGAGAACAAAGGGCTTCAAGAGGAAAGAAAAGCAGGTCAAAAACAAGGACAAAGCAGAGGGACCCTGCTGTTGGACAGCAGAGAGAAAACACTCCTTGTCCCTCCACTTCCTTTTTTCTGGAGCTTTTAGCCTCAGGCACATTAAACAATATAGACAAATCTACTCAATACAGGTTTAATCCCATCAGGTGGACTGAAAAGAAGTCTTCAGAGGGCAGGGAAATTCCAACACCCCTACCCCTGAAGAGACTGTAGAGAAAGTGACTACAAACATCCATTGCCAGCTATGGGAAGATCTTTCATCAAAACTCACTAAATCCATCAGCTTAAACTAAGAGAACAGAAAAGGAAAAATATGAGTAAATAACAGAAAAAGAGAAAAGAAGTGACAAATGATAGCTTCTTTTAAGGAAGTTAAAAGACAGCAAATGAAGTAGAAAGAGAAGAAGAGGAAGAAGTTCTAGTGAATTGGACACAGGCTTTGGAAGATCTCAAAATTCAATTAACTCAAGAAACACATATAAGACAGGACAACATACACAGAGTAAAAATGAAATGATAGAGTGAAATCTATTGTGCTTCAACTGAGAAAAAGAAGGCTGGATCTGAAATCATGATTTCTGACAGACCCAAAATAAAAATAGATCTGGTTGAAAGAGATAGAGAAGGTAATTACATTCTGATAAAAGGCAGTATAAATAATGAAGAAATATCAGTACTGAATATGTATGCACGAAATGATATAGCATCCAAATTTCTAAAGGAGAATCTAGTGGAGCTCAGGGATAAAATACATAGGAAAACTATACTAGTGTGGGAACTCAACCTTCCCTATAAAAACTAGATAAATCAAACCAAAAAATAAAAAAGAAAGGGATATGAGAGGTGAATGGAATTCTAGGAAAATTAGTTAATAGATATATGGAGAAAAATAAATGCACACAAAAAGGAATACACCTTCTTTTCACCAGCACATGGAACATTCACAAAGATAGATCATGTTCTAGGGCATAGAAACATGGGAGACAAATGTAGAAAAAGCAGAAATAATAAATTCAAACTTCTCATATAATGCAATAAAAATAGCTATTAGTAAGAATACATAGAGAAGCAAACCAAAAACTAATTGTATATTAAATTATATGATTCTACAAAATAAGTTAGTGAAAGAACAAATCAGAGAAACAATTAATAATTTCATTGAAGACAATAACAATGATGAGACTTCTTACCAAATCCTATGGGATGCAGCCAAAGAAGTTCTAAGGGGAAAATTTATATCACTGAGTGCATCTATTAACAAATTATGGAGGGCAGAGATTAATGAAATGGGCATACAACTTAGAAAACTAGAAAATTAAAACATTAAAAATCCCCCAATGAAAACTAAATTAAAAATACTAAACATCAAAGGAGAAATTAAGGCAATCATTAAAAAGTATTTTGCCCAATTATATGGCAATAAATATAGCAATCCAGGTGATATGGATGATTCTTTACAAAAATATAAATTGCCTAGATTAATAGAAGAAATAGAATGTTTAAATAATCCAATATCAGAAAAAGAATTTGAACAAGCCATCAAAGAATTCCCTAAGAAAAAATGCCAGAGCCTGATGGATTCACAAGTGAATTTTATCAGATATTCAAAGAATAACTAATCCCAATACTATACAAATTATTTGACATAATAGGCAAAGAAGGAATTCTACGAAATTCCTTTTATGATACAAATATGTTATTGATTTCGAAGCCAGGTAGATCAAAAACAGAGAAAAAACTAAAAAATGTCATGTTATAAAAGGTCAAGATGAGGGTCTGGGCCCTGATAGGTCCCACACTGTTTCTCCCCCAGACTTTTGAGTGTCTCCTTGAAGGGGGGCCCTTAAGAATGTATTAAGGGCATGGGCAGCCAGGTCTGGAGGAAGGAGGTTCTGGGTTTAAATATGGCTTCAGACACTTCCCAGGAATTTCCATTATAACCCCCATCACTTATCCCTTACTGCTCTTCCTCTTTGGAACTCCTCTGCACTTTTGATTCTAAGACAGGAGGGAAGGGTTTCAAAAAAAAGCAAAGAATGAGCTAACTGGCACATGGGCCATGGAGTAGTTGCTGAAAGATATTTCTCTCTTCTTCCCTATTCTTCTTCTCCTCCTAAGTTTTTAGATTTTCTTTCGCTGCATGATTTAATGAAAAATTCTCTTTTTGACATTACTAGCCATGTTTTATTTTTATTATTTTTAATTTTTATTTTTAGAAGATTTTCCCACAGTTAGATGGTTCATGTTCTTACTATACCCTCCACCTCCCCTGTCCCCCATCCCCCTAGCCAACGTGCATTTCCACTGTTCTATCCATATTTTAATTGTCACATCTAATGGCCTTTTCTCATTCATCATCCTTCTTGACCTCTCAAGAGACAGAGAGAGTAAGTGACAGACAAAGAGAGACAGAGAGAGACTGAGAGAGACAAAGAGAGACAGTGAGACAGAGAGACAGACAGAGACAGACAGAGACAGACAGAGACAGGGAGACAGAGAGACAGAGAGAGACAGAAAAGAGAGACAGAGAAGAGAGAAAGAGGAGATACAGAGAGAGACAGAGAAAGACAGAAAGAGAGACAGAGAAGAGAGAGACAGACAAACAGAGAGACAGAGAGACAGAGAGAGAGACAGAGAGAGAAAGAGAGACAGAGACAGAGAAGAGAGAAAGAGGAGATACAGAGAGAGACAGAGAGACAGAGAGAGACAGAGAGACAGAG
>NW_025348828.1:0-8031 GCF_016433145.1 Gracilinanus agilis
GCCATTAAAGCCATTGTCTCTCTTCCCCGTGAAATAGCCTCTAGGCTGGGGAAAATCGGGAGAGGACTGGGCGAGGAAAAAAATCGCTTCTGAGACTCAGGGTCCCAAAGCCACATGGCTTTTTCTTCTTAGACTATCCAGAAAATTGAAAATTCTTAATCCAAACTTCATAAGGTCGCCATAATTATAAATATGAAAAATAATTATGACTGAAATAATAATATAAATTAGGATTTTAATTAAAGCCATGCTGATAGATCAAGTTATTAGACCACGAGCTTGTAAGAATTCAAAACCGCCACTCCAGTCATTATTACCTCTTCCTCAGTCTGCTGGCCAAAGAGACCACTCCCACCTAACCCAGGAGATTATAAACTCTTCTCTGCGTGGAGACATAGGTGTCCCCACGCCCAAAGAACCGGAACTGGAAACCCGTTGGACCACTGGAAATGTAGTTTGATAATGTCCATAGAAAATACATATATATACTTAAAGATGACATCTCCCAAATTTCACTTTTACACTATTAAGACTTGAGGAGCCTCCAATCAATCCCAGGAGAATTTCAAATCTAGAATTCCTCCTTTGAGTGTTTTGTATCCATTGCCCAATTTTAGCCTGTGTATAACTAGATATAGGGCTTCCTATACTACCATTAAACTAGGTTCAAATGTGTATTGTAATTTGACCTTTGAAGTCCGTGGTGAAGGCAACTTCATCTGTGCTGTTCCTAAAATCACTGCAGGAGGAAAGGGAAGTAGTTCCTCTGTGAATTTTGCCACTATTACATACAATAGAACAGATGAGGATAATAGAACAAAACATATACCCTCATCATCCTGGGTACTGTGTAAATAGAATTAGCTCTAGCCCATTCCTAGTTAAATTCGTACTTAACCTAGGCATAGAAATGATGTCACCCTCACCTTCCATAGTGGAGAGGGGAGACGAGTTACCCACACGTGACAATAAGTAACAAATCAAGAACTAGGGACTGCCCTTTGGGCAGTCCAAATCAGTGTAGAGACTGTCATTTGTCCACTTGAATTAGAGGTGGACCCACGGGAAGTGACGAAAGACACTATCTCTTTAAGTAAGTTGGTTACTTCCTGTGGAGGCAGTTTCCCCTTTGAACTTGGTGCTGAAGGATCAGGGCTGAGACCTCAGACAGCTTCTACTCTGAATGGTCACATGGGTAAGTTAGGCTGACTTCTTTGACTAAACCGCTTCTAAACTCTGCCTTAAGCAGGCACTAGCCTACCTAGTGCCTTGAGGCTTGCAGCTTCATTTATTTAGCCTTTTAAACTTCTCTCTTGTCCAGGCATTCCCAGGCCTGGACTAGCCTCTCCCTTTCTCTTTATTCCTATACTTTTACCTTCCTGATTGTAAATAAAGTGCCTTAATCAGAGGCTGACTTAGGTCTGATTTAATTATGGAATCAACTTGAAATATTGATTCCTGGCGGCCACATTTTAAATACATATCTATAAAATACCCTAATTTCCCTCTTACAGTACTCATTAGTCCTGGCCAATTTTTTATCTATGCTGGGCAGTCTTTCTCCTCTCTGTCTTCAGGATGGTGTGGCACCTGTGGAATAGCTTATCTGATACCAATGGTGACTATTAAAAATCATACCCAGAGCCTAATAGGTACCAGCTACACAAGGAGTTTGGGTGCGTGGTGGCACAGAGAAAAAAGATCTATCTGGGGAAGCTCGAATTGAGTAGCAGCTCATGGAAATAGTCCCTGGCACACATTTTTATGGGCCTTAGTTCCAGACATTGGAATGACTGCAGTAATAGGTGCCGTAAAGGACTTGTCTTCTGAACTTGAGGGATTGGCCCCAAACACAGCAGCCACTATCTTACATACTTCCAGTGGTATAGCCAAGCTCCAGACTGAAGTGCATTCATTGGCTCCCATAGTAGTGGAAAATCACTTTGGGCTTGATCTTTTAACAGCAACTCAAGGTGGAGCCTGTGCTGCAATCAACCAATGCTTTTGTTCCCATAGAAATCAATCAGGAGATATCTTTCATGATCCTGAAGCATTACAGCAACTATGAAATGATACCTTGTTAATAGCAAAACACACTCATGTAGCCAAAGGAACTTCTTCCTGCTGGGACCCATCCACCTGGTTTTCCTGGATAGCCTCATGGTTTCATGGTGGAGGCTTAATTCAATTCATCCTTAAGTAGGCCCTACGAATTCTTGGACTTCTTATTTTAATTAAGATAATTATCAAATGATGTACTAATCAGTTTTCTAAGTACTAACATGTTTGTAAACAGTATTTAGATTTTCTTCAGCTCTATTCTCAGGTGTGAACTCATTTAAGATACTCCCAGTCTTTTTGATCTTATTCCACTTCTCCTTGCAATGCCCTCTGCAGGAACACACAGAGAACCCAGGCACTCAGGACCTCCCTGAGGAATATTTACTATGTTATTTGGACCCTAACCTAACACTGGTGGAATACTTCTCATGAATCTCCACATGGACTTCATCCTTTCTCTTAGAAACACCCTAGGATTAACAAGGACTGAGTCTGTGGTCTCCTCCAAGACAGAGTACCACCCCAGGGATAGAGCACCTTCTGAGCCTGCACCCCCAGATCCTTCACCTACTTGATCTTCTCCCTCCTCAACATCAAATGTGATTCAGGCTCTTCATGAAATATTTCAACATCAGCTGCCTAGTCATTTTGTCCTCACTAGAGCTACACCAATGTGAAGGTGTAGTATATATGTAATAGGCCTAGAAATAGGGCTGGTGTACATGTTGTGATTCTTGTTACATTTTCTGGAGGAGGTCCACATTGGCTGTCAGGTCCAGAGGAGCTCTTACTAAGACCTGTGCAGACACATGGGAACATATTGCCATTCAGAGAAAGAGAGGGAGAGAGCTGGGGTAGGGAGAGAGAAACAGGGAGGCTGAGACAGAGAGACAAACTGAGAGAGAGTGATAAGAGGGCAAGAGAGGGAGGGAGAGAGAAAGGGAAAAACAGACTTGGAGATGTTAGGGTTCCAATGGGTTCCAGAGGAACATATGAGACAATGCAATCAAAGCAGGAGAAAGATTTATTGCCAGTGCACTGGGGGGAGTTCTGTAAGAGAATTCCCCAAGTGCTGCATCTACAGATGGGAATTTATATGTTTCAAAGGCTGGGATATAGCTAGGGTCTGATAATAGCTATACAATGGGAGTATAGAGGTTTACAGATGCCATAGGATGTAATTCTTAATGTTCAAGGCTTCTCTGTCTAGGAAGGAGTGGTGTCCCCGGAACTATGAATTCCAGATAACTGCCTTGCTGATCAGAGCATGACGCTATCAAACCCCCCCTGCTTTAGGGTATGATGCTGTCAAGCTGTTAGTTATGAGTCTCAGCTTTTTGGCTACAACATTCCCCCCTTTTTGTTTTGCTCACTGAGGAATCCTCCTCAGGGCCACACCCTCACTGGGATCTGGGTCAGTAACAAGGGGTTGATATTGTAGTTGCATGACCATGAGCTGGACCAATTATCCGGTCATGAACAAACCAGACAACTGGTTAAGAATCCAGGGGCCAAGTGTTAGAACAGGAGGATAACCAAATGGAATACAGCAATATCTGAAGCCTCTCTACTATTAAGGGGCCATTTCCAAGGTTTATGGGTGTTATGGAGAGGACTGTGGGGTAATCGATATCTCCTACAGGGCAAAAGAATAAGTCCAACATTCCCTACTTTTCCTTTTGATGCTAAGGAATCATCCTCAGATGGTCCCTTAAAGATTGGTGTCAGTACACATTGTATCAAGGGTGGGGGTTATCTGGTAATACTGACATAGGACCATGAGCTGAATGGTGTCAATTCATTCCTTTACAAAAGCTGCTAGTTGGTTAAGAATAAGGGGAAGGGTACATAGTGGAAGCAAAAGGAATTTTCTGGCCTCAAGTTTGCCTGAAAAAACTTTTTTACTATGAGGGTACAATGTTCTATGCTATCTCTGGGGTACAACGTCTCACAAGGTCCCATGCTGTCTCCCCTCCCCTCCTCCAAATGTCTAAGTGAAGAGGGCCTGTGGTTTCAATCTTCTGTAGCTTCTTCAAGCTGAGAAGGGGCGTAGAATCTCTGAGAGGGGGGAACAGGAGGAGGAGCTGTGGGCACAGGGTCTTCAGGGGTGTCTCTGCATCGAATGCCAGGGTCCTGAAGGCTTGGAGACCAGAGACTGTTTCCCCAGACTGACAGACAGGTCACAAGGGGGAGCCAGATACAAAGAGAGAAAATTAGCACAATAGAAACTGATAATAAACATTAACATTTGGGTATGTTAGCCAACAGATTTTATCCCCAGAAATCTTCCAGACACCAGATACAAAGAGAGAAAATTAGCACAATAGAAACTGATAATAAACATTAACATTTGGGTATGTTAGCCAACAGATTTTATCCCCAGAAATCTTCCAGACACCAGATACAAAGAGAGAAAATTAGCACAATAGAAACTGATAATAAACATTAACATTTGGGTATGTTAGCCAACAGATTTTATCCCCAGAAATCTTCCAGACACCAGATACAAAGAGAGAAAATTAGCACAATAGAAACTGATAATAAACATTAACATTTGGGTATGTTAGCCAACAGATTTTATCCCCAGAAATCTTCCAGACACCAGATACAAAGAGAGAAAATTAGCACAATAGAAACTGATAATAAACATTAACATTTGGGTATGTTAGCCAACAGATTTTATCCCCAGAAATCTTCCTCTGACAGGAATTGAATCATTTAGGAAATTTTGATCCCTAAGTTGTTTGCAGAGTTGGCATGTGATGTTTCTGTTAAAAAATATCCTTTCGTAAAGCCCACATTAATATGACATCTATAACTACTTGAATAACAATACTTTACAGATAAATTTCTTTATCCCAGATTCTGGAGGAAATCCAGAAAGTTTTGGGTTATATTTCCAAGCTCAAAATCCCACTTCAGTTGTGGTAAATTAAGGCTGCAAGCTACAAGTCATCTATCACTAAACTTCACTCACTTCTCAAAGTGCGTCCCCTAATAATTTGATAATTTTCAATTATTAACCTAATAGGTTGTTTGGGGAGATGGAAACATTAATTCACAACTTACATTAAGTGCTGATTATGGGAACTTGCTCCAAAAAGGGAAGGCAGATAGGAAAAACATTTCCTCACGTCCCAAGGGACGCATAGTGAGGGGCTCCATGTACAGGCCAAAGCTGTCACTGGTTCATGCCATATGTACAGGCCGAAGCTGTCACTGGCTCATGCCATCCTTGTGTCACTCAAGGATTAGTAGGCTAGATGGTCAGAAGAGGTCCAGTCCAGGTTGAGCCCTAGAATTGCCTCTCCTAACCATCACAGAACATTCTCTGTCTTTAGTTCTATATCACCACTGGATCTCTGAAGCCTTCTTCTTCCTTAAAAGACAAGTCTTTCCCATTACAGCTCAGAGAAATTCTGCTAAGCAGCAGTCTGAAAACAATTTCCATACCCTCAAACAAGCCTTACACATCCCTCCAGGCTAATCACTCAGTTATTCTTGCATATTCTGGCAATAATTAACATATTACACTTTAGTCACAAAACCTGAATTAAGGAACAGGAGTGCTGAATTGAGTAGCTCCACAGTAAATATAAATAAGGTCTGTATCCTCTCCTGTACTTGGGCCATCTGAAAGACTAAGACAAGCCATACAGGAATCTCTTCAGTGTAACTTTCAAGAGAATTCCAGAACTATTCGTGATTTTCCCAATACCATATATACTAATTTTAGAAATTATCCCTAGGTCAAGGATCCATTTATAAGAGTAGAACATCTCTCTATTCTTTTTCACCTCCCTATCTGTTCTCTTCCATCTCTCCTTCTCTCTCCTTCTCCCTCTCTCTTTTTCCCTCAAAACCCTCTGCTTAAAAAGTAGAACACAACTTCCATTTACCCATCACAAATCTACATACCCAAGGTATTAGATCAAGTCTGTCTCTTTTCTTTTTCCTCTATTCAAACACAACATACCTCTTCACTTTCTCAAACTCTCTATTATCATCACAAATAATAAACATACCATTTGGTATCCCTTCAAATGATAATCAATAACTCCAGAGAATTGAGGCACTGGGTCTTTAGCATAGTGCTTATCAATTATAACTTGTAGTTCATAGTCCAAATTGGTAAACTGAGGTAATCACTGAGTATCGAACAAAACCCATGGTACAGTCAGGTTTACAATGAGTTTTGCTTACATTCAAACAACACTTAAAGCACATGTTTTAGCAACAATTTACATAAAAGTCACATTTAAAGGAATGTCATAAAGCATGTAGTATTACAGGGTCTATTTCCAATTAAAACCTTTTAAGCACTATAAACCTTAATCAAGCCTTTTGACAAGCAGGCTGCGTATCATACACTGAGATGAAAACCATTTATGATAATTTTAAACCCCCCAAAACATTTTTGATCAATGTAAACACTTAAACCTATTATATTTTTTTTTTACCTCTTATGATGGAAAGATAAATAAGGAGGAAAACAGTCTTCTTGAGATTAACATGGGCATTGTGCAGAGATGGCAGGGACCCTGCACTCCTTAACTCAGGCAGGCTGTGAACAGGGAAACTCCCTTTCCCCTGTAACAAAAGAGTTACACCTCTGGCCACATCTTGATAGCCTAAGCCCCAAGGATCCCAGACAGACCCCCCACTCACCAAACACCCAAGTGCAAGGAGTCATGTCCACACTTTTGAAAAGGGGAATGGAGGCAACCACTGATAGTTTCTTCACTCGTGCTGCCAGGCCGTGCTGTGGAGGACAACCCCTCAGGGCTGCTCCACCCATGCTATCCCACTTGCCACGGATCCCATCTTAGCAATGAATCTTTCTCACTTCTAAGCTAAGCCTGGAGTCCTCTCATCCCTGAGAAGGGCCTACCCCCCTAACCCCAACCCAGGGGCTCACCATTTGCATCTCTATAACAACTACTGCTAAAAATATCCAGGACTTTCCTATCAATTTTTACTTGCTTGAACATCTCCTTAAACCCTCTGAAGTATATAATTAAAATATACTCATCTTTAGATTCTTTAAAATCCTACTTATGTACTGTGTTGTTATATCAGTTCCTAAGTATCAAAGCAGAACAATTAAAAGTATTTCTCTCTTCACCAAGTGAGATCACCTACAATTTAAAATTTAGCATGTATCAAAATTTTCATAATAAATTATTTTCAACAAAGTTCAGTTTGAACTCCACAACTTCCAAACAACTTTAAGTCCTTTAGTAACCTTTCAGTATGTAAACAACTGAATTTCAAAGCCATTTACCTTATTCCTTTCAGACCTCTGTTTAAAACAGAATAGAACCTCCAGTTTAGCTTTCTTTACCTCAAAGCATTGCTTACATAACTGATTAAATTCCATCAATATTATTCTGATTTACACCTATTATTTCTTTATCAATTATTCTTATTTCTTCTGGCCTCTCCTCTTTTACCATTATTGCAAAAAGAGGAAAGATACTATATTTAATTGCATTAAATCCTATTAGCTTCTTGGGCTGGTCAAATGTTCTCTTGTTAATTTTTCATACAGTTTGCATATCATACAACCGTAACCTCTTCAGGTGGAAAACTTAATTCTCTTTATAGTCCAAATGCATACATATTTTGTATGCATTTATCATTACTTTCTAGCAATTCGAGTCTAAATACATGTTAATCTCTAAATCGCAAGTTCCCTCTTATATATTGTACACATTTTTTAAAACAGTTCATACAACCCTAGTCAAATATAACAATGTTTAGAAATTCCACCTTTTCCAAATTTTAGTACCTGTATTATTAAATCTGTACCATGTACAAACAGAGACATAGAGAAAGAGAGAGAGAGGCAGAAAGAGAGATAAAGAAAGAGAAGAGGCTGCAGGAGACAGTGAAAGTCAATTCTGGGCTTGAAAATTTCCACTGGCTCACTATTAGCTCTGGAAGGTCACCTAAAACACTGTGCCACTG
>NW_025348829.1:0-1358 GCF_016433145.1 Gracilinanus agilis
CTTCACTTTTTTGGGATTCCTTTTTTCCCTTTGATCATGAGTTCTATTGTCCCTGGGCTCATTTTTGTTCTCTCTACTCTGGCTTTACTTCCTTTCTTTCATAATCTTAACCATTTTATTCAACCATTTTGCTTACAAATTATAATTAAAATTCTTCCCTGCTCAAAAACTTTCATTGGCTCCCTTGTGCCTAAAGATCTACTTTGCCTTTTCCTCCATTTTAGATATTTCCATAGATATTGCAAATTTTCTATCACAAACAAGATTATTAATCTAATAATCCCTTACCTCAGGCTCACCAGCCTCTCATTCCCTCATACCTAGAATGGACTGCTATTGACTACCTGAAAAAAATCCTTCCATTCCTTTAAGACCTTGCTGAGATGTCACCTATTTCATGAGACTCCCTCCAACATACTATAATCCTTCATTCTGTACATTAGTTACACTTCAGGAACTCCTTTGGGCACTTGATTTCCTTCTAACTTTTAGAAAATTTACACATGGGCATATATAATCTCTTCTTAAATTACAAGCTCCTTCAGGACAGAGATAACAATTTTATCTTTCTGTATCTTCAATAAATCAAGTCCAAAAGCTTTTCTTAAGCACTTACTATAGACAATGTGTTAAGTTCTAGAAATAGAAATGGAATCACAAAGACTCTTTGCTATCAAAGAACTTATTCTAAGGGGTTAAGACAATACATATTAAGGAACTAATACTCAGAGAACTGAGAGAGGGAAGGTAGAGAGATGTCTAAAGAGTTAGAGAAAATCACAGAGGGAAGGAGGGGGACTACAGGAGTATAGTTATCTTCTTGTGTGATATGACTTCTGGGACATGGAGAAGTCTGGAGAGCCAGAATCAGAACCAGGGGAGGCCTGGAGCTGAGCAGTACCCTGGTGGCAAGTAGGGAATAAAAACTATTAAAATTGAATTGATAAAAAGTCTTCTATATATCTATCTATATCCCTCAGTCTATAGTGCTACCTTTCTTCCAAAAGCAGGCATTAACTTGCATTTTTGCACATTTCTGGATATTCACCAACGTTTTCCCCAAATCAGTCTGTCTGCTAAGAGAAAGATGTGCCCCTTTGATGACTAGTGCCAATATTTGAATCCCTGAGCTCTGATCCTAATGGTTCCCCTTTTAATAAACTATGCTGCCTCAAACTCACTTCCTAGTATTGCCTTTTCTCTACCTCCAATAGAATTGTAATCATTCACAAAGGCTAAGCAAGGGAAGGAAATTGTCCCATGAAAAGGAAAAGGTAAGTGTGCTTCTGCCTTTTCCTATCTTCAGAATGCCCCTACTTCTAACAGTATCATATATATATATATATATGATATATATG
>NW_025348830.1:0-643 GCF_016433145.1 Gracilinanus agilis
GAGGCCCTTAAAAAGGCAAATTTAAAAATTATAAGTTTTCTTTCTTTACCCTCTGTATCTTATTTACCTTTTCAGGTTTCTCTCGATTTTTGTGGTTCGATATCAAACTTTCCATTTAGCCCTGGTCTTTTTTGTGCAAATACCTGGAATTCTTCAATTTTGTTGAATGCCCATACTTTCCCCTGGAAATATATAGTCAATTTTGAGGGGTAGTTGATCCGTGGTTGCAGGCCCAGCTCTCTTGCCTTTCTGAATATTGTATTCCAAGCCTTACGGTCTTTTAGCGTGGAGGCTGCCAGATCCTGTGTGATCCTGATTGGTGCTCCTTGATATTTGAATTGTCTCTTTCTGGCTTCTTGTAAGATTTTTTCTTTTGCTTGAAAGCTTTTGAATTTGGCAATAATATTTGTAACTGATTTCTTCTCTGGGTCGAATATGGTGGGTGTTCTATGGATCCTTTCGATGTCTATATTGCCCTCTTGTTGTAGGACTTCAGGGCAATTTTGCTGAATAATTTCTTTTAGTACGGAGTCCAGGTTTCTATTAATTTCTGGTTTTTCTGGAAGACCAATTATTTTCAAATTATCTCTTCTAGACCAGTTTTCTTGGTCTGTCACTCTCTCATTGAGATATTTCATGTTTC
>NW_025348830.1:741-1044 GCF_016433145.1 Gracilinanus agilis
CTATTTTTTCAGTCTTTTGGCTTTGTTTTATTTGTTCTTGTTGTCTTGAGAGATCATTAGTTTCTACTTGCTCAATTCTAGCCTTTAGGGATTGATTTTCGGCTATAATCTTTTGGTTTTCGGCCATAATCTTCTGGTTTTCGGCCGTAATCTTCTGGTATTCCTTTTCAATTTGATCATTTCTGGTGTTCAATTGCAACATTTTACCTTTTAAACAGTTATTTTCTTGCCAGATCTCTTCCATTTTCCTCAAAATCTCAGTTTTGAACTCTTCCATAGCTTGTGAGGAGTTTTCCTTATTTG
>NW_025348830.1:1141-1776 GCF_016433145.1 Gracilinanus agilis
TTATTCTCAAATTGTCTCTTCTAGACCGGTTTTCTTGGTCTGTCACTCTCTCATTGAGATATTTCATGTTTCCTTCTATTTTTTCAGTCTTTTGACTTTGTTTTATTTGTTCTTGTTGTCTTGAGAGATCATTAGCTTCCAATTGCTCAATTCTAGCCTTTAGGGATTGATTTTCGGCTATAATCTTTTGGTTTTCGGCCATAATCTTCTGGTTTTCGGCCGTAATCTTCTGGTATTCCTTTTCAATCTGATCATTTCTGGTGTTCAATTGCAACATTTTACCTTTTAAACAGTTATTTTCTTGCCAGATCTCTTCCATTTTCCTCAAAATCTCAGTTTTGAACTCTTCCATAGCTTGTGAAGAGTTTTCCTTATTTGAGGAGGGTCTGGATGCTTGTTTGTTCTCCTCCTCTGTTTGCTTGGTTGTCTGGATTTTCTCTGTGTAAAAGTTGTTGAGTGTTTAAGGCTTCTTTTTCTTGTTGTTATTCTTTCTCTTCTGAGTTTCCTGAGTCTGGGTAGCCATCATTAGCCCAGCAGCTTCTCAGGTTTATCCTCGTGCTCAGTGTCTGTCCGCGGTCTATTGGCTCATTAGGTCTGAGTTCTGGTGTTTTCCAAGGTCAAGCCCCCTGGTGGAC
>NW_025348831.1:0-3354 GCF_016433145.1 Gracilinanus agilis
GGTAGCATTCTTTACCATAAATCCCTCAGAATTGTCCTGGGTCATTGTATTGCTGCTGGTACAGAGGTCCATTACATTCAATTTTACCACAGTATATCAGTCTCTGTGTACAATGTTCTTCTGGCTCTGCTCCTTTCACTCTGCATCTGTTCCCGGAGGTCTCTCCAGTTCACCTGGAACTCCTCCAGTTTATTATTCCTTTTAGAACAATAGTATTCCATCACCCGCATATACCACAGTTTGTTCAGCCATTCCCCAATTGAAGGACATACCCTCCTTTTCCAATTTGTTGCCACCACAAAAAGCGCAGCTATACATATTTTCATACAAGTCTGTTTATCTATGATCTCTTTGGGGTACAAACCCAGCAATGGTATGGCTGAATCAAAGGGCAGGCATTCTTATATAGCCCTTTGAGCATGGTTCCAAATTGCCAGCCAGAATGGCTGGATCAGTTCACTGCTCCACCAGCAATGCATTAATGTCCCAATTTTGCCACATCCCCTCCAGCATTCATTACTCTCCCCTTCTTTCATTTTAGCCAATCTGCTAGGTGTGAGGTGATACCTCAGAGTTGTTTTGATTTGCATTTCTCTAATTATTAGAGATTTGGAACACTTTCTCATGTGCTTATTGATACTTTTGATTTCTTTACCTGAAAATTGCCTATTCATGTCTCTTGCCAATTTATCAATTGGGAAATGGCTTGATTTTTTATACAATTACTTTAACTCCTTGTATATTTGAGTAATTAGACCCCTGTCCGAGTTTTTCATTATAAAGATTTTTTCCCAATTTGTTGTTTCCCTCCTGATTTTGACTACATTGTTTTTGATTGTACAAAAGCTTTTTAGTTTAATATAATCAAAACCATTTAATTTACATTTTGTAATTTTCTCTAACTCTTGCTTGGTTTTAAAGTCTTTCCTTTCCCACAGATCTGACAAGTAAACTATTCTGTGTTCACTTAACTTATTTATATTTTCCCTCTTTATATTCAAGTCGTTCACCCATTCTGAATTTATCTTGGTGTAGGATGTGAGATGTTGATCTAGACCCAATCTCTCCCATATTGTTTTCCAAATTTCCCAGCAGTTTTTGCCAAACAGTAGATTCATGTCCCAAAAGTTGGGCTCTTTGGGTTTATCATACACTGTCTTGCTGATGTCATTAACCCCAAGTCTATTCCATTGATCCTCCTCTCTGTCTCTTAGCCAGTACCATATTGTTTTGATGACTGCTGCTTTATAGTATAGTTTAATATCTGGTACTGCTAGGCCCCCTTCCTTCACATTTTTTTCCATTATTTCCCTTGATATTCTTGATCTTTTGTTATTCCAAATGAAATTTGTTATAGTTTTTTCTAATTCAGTAAAGAAGTTTTTTGGTAGCTTGAAAGGTATGGCACTAAATAGGTAAATTAATTTGGGTAGAATGGTCATTTTTATTATATTAGCTCATCCTACCCATGAGCAATCAATGGCTTTCCAATTGTTTAGATCCAGTTTTATTTGTTTGGAAAGTGTTTTGTAGTAGTTTTCATATAATTGCTATGTTTGTTTTGGTAGGTATATTCCTAAGTATTTTATATTGTCTAGGGTGATTTTGAATGGTGTTTCTCTTTCTACTTCTTGCTGCTCTAGTGTGTTGGAAATGTATAGAAATGCTGATGATTTATGTACATTTATTTTGTATCCTGCAACTTTGATAAAGTTGTTAATTATTTCTAAAATTTTCTTAGTTGATTCTCTAGGATTTTTTAAGTAGACCATGATATCATCTGCAAAGAGTGATAGCTTAGTCTCCTCCTTGCCTATTTTGATACCTTCAATTTCTTTTTCTTCTCTAATTGCAACTGCTAGTGTTTCTAGTACTATGTTGAATAATAGAGGTGATGATGGGCATCCTTGTTTTACTCCTGATCTTATTGGGAAGGCTTCTAATTTATCCCCATTGCATATGATGTTTGTTGATGGTTTTAGGTATATACTGTTTATTATTTTTAGGAAAGGTCCTTCTATTCCTATACTTTTCAGTGTTTTCAATAGGAATGGATGCTGTATTTTGTCAAAGGCTTTTTCAGCATCTATTGAGATAATCATGTGATTTTTGTTTGTTAGACTGTTGATATGGTCAATTATGTGGATGGTTTTCCTAATGTTGAACCAACCTGGCATTCCTGGTATAAATCCCACCTGATCATGGTGCATGATCTTCTTAATTACTTGCTGGAGTCTCTTTGCTAGTATTCTATTTAAGATTTTTGCATCTATGTTCATTAGGGAGATTGGTCTATAGTTTTCTTTCTCTGTTTTTGATCTCCCTGGCTTTGGAATCAGTACCATATTTGTGTCATAAAAGGAATTTGGTAGAACTCCTTCTTTGCTTATCAAATCAAATAATTTGTATAGTATTGGGATTAGTTGCTCTTTGAATGTCTGATAGAATTCACTTGTGAATCCATCAGGCCCTGGCGTTTTTTCCTCAGGGAGTTCTTTGATGGCTTCTTCAATTCCTTTTTCTGATTTGGGATTATTTAGGTATTCTATTTCTTCTGCTGTTAACATAGGCAGTTTATATTTTTGTAAATATTCGTCCATATCTCCTAAATTGTTATATTTATTGCCATATAATTGGGCAAAATAGTTTTTAATGATTGCCTTAATTTCCCCTTCATTAGAGGTGAGGTCTCCCTTTTCATCTTTGATACTATCAATTTGGTTTTCTTCTTTCCTTTTTTTTATTAGATTGACCAGTACTTTGTCTATTTTATCTGTTTTTTCAAAGTACCAGCTTCTAGTCTTATTTATTAATTCAATAGTTCTCTTACTTTCGATTTTATTAATTTCTCCCTTGGTTTTTAGTATTTCTAATTTAGTTTTCATCTGAGGATTTTTAATTTGCTCGCTTTCTAATTTTTTGAGTTGCATGCCCAATTCATTGATCTCTGCCCTCCGTAATTTGTTAATATATGCACTCAGGGATATAAATTTCCCCCTGAGTACTGCCTTGGCCGCATCCCACATAGTTTGGTAGGATGTCTCGTCATTGTCATTTTCTTCAATGAAATTGTTGATTGTTTCTATGATTTCTTCTTTGACAAATTGGTTTTGGAGAATCATATTATTTAATTTCCATTAGTTTTTTATTTTCCTGACCAGGTGCCCTTACTAATTATTATTTTTATTACATTATGATCTGAGAAGGTTACATTTATTATTTCTGCTCTTTTGCATTTGTTTGCAATGATTCTATGCCCTATAACATGGTCAATCTTTGTGAATGTACCATGTGCAGCTGAGAAGAAGGTGCATTCCTTTTTGTCCCTATTTATTTTTCTCCACATATCAATTA
>NW_025348832.1:147-1402 GCF_016433145.1 Gracilinanus agilis
GCATTGGTGTGGTAGTTTCGAGTCCACATCCCCAATCATGTCCACCCCAACCCATGCGTTCAAGCAATTGTTTTTCCTATATGTTTCCTCTCCTGCAGTCCCTCCTCTGAATGTGGGCAGCATATTTACCATAAATCCCTCAGAATTGTCCTGGGTCATTGCATTGCTGCTGGTACAGAGGTCCATTACATTCGATTTTACCACAGAATGTCAGTCTCTGTGTATAGAGTTCTTCTGGCTCTGCTCCTTTCGCTCTGCATCAGTTCCCGGAGGTCTCTCCAGTTCCCCTGGAACTTCTCCAGTTTATTATTCCTTTTAGCACAATAGTATTCCATCACCCGCATATACCACAGTTTGTTCAGCCATTCCCCAATTGAAGGACATACCCTCCTTTTCCAATTTGTTGCCACCACAAAAAGCACAGCTATGAATATTTTCGTACAAGTCTGTTTATCTATGATCTCTTTGGGGTACAAACCCAGCAATGGTATGGCTGGGTCAAAGGGCAGGCATTCTTTTATAGCCCTTTGAGCATGATTCCAAATTGCCAGCCAGAATGGCTGGATCAGTTCACAGCTCCACCAGCAATGCATTAATGTCCCAATTTTGCCACATCCCCTCCAGCATTCATTACTCTCCCCTTATTTCATTTTAGCCAATCTGCTAGGTGTGAGGTGATACCTCAGAGTTGTTTTGATTTGCATTTCTCTGATTATTAGAGATTTGGAACACTTTCTCATGTGCTTATTGATACTTTTGATTTCTTTACCTGAAAATTGCCTATTCATGTCTCTTGCCCATTTATCAATTGGGGAATGGCTTGATTTTTTATACAATTGCTTTAACTCCTTGTATATTTGAGTGATTAGACCCCAGTCAGAGTTTTTCGTTATAAAGATTTTTTCCCAATTTGTTGTTTCCCTTCTGATTTTGACTACATTGTTTTTGTTTGTACAGAAACTTTTTAGTTTAATATAATCAAAACCATTTAATTTACATTTTGTAATTTTCTCTAACTCTTGCTTGGTTTTAAAGTCTTTCCTTTCCCAGAGATCTGACAAGTAAACTATTCTGTGTTCACTTAACATGTTTTAATTTCCCTCTTTATATTCAAGTCATTCACCCATTCTGAATTTATCTTGGTGTAAGGTGTGAGATGTTGATCTAGACCTAATCTCTCCCATATTGTTTTCCAAATTTCCCAGCAGTTTTTGTCAAATAGTGGATTCATGTCCCAGAAGTTGGGCTCTTTGGG
>NW_025348833.1:0-646 GCF_016433145.1 Gracilinanus agilis
TAAGCAACCACCCCACCCCCACCCCCTCCACACACAACACCTATAGCGCCGANGAAACAGCTCTCACTAAATCGCAGGCTAAGCAACCACCCCACCCCCACCCCCTCCACACACAACACCTATAGCGCCGAAGCCAGCTAAAAAGAAATAGAGAAAGTTTGGGGCACCCATCGAGTCATTGGCAGCTCCGGGGCCTGTTCCTGAGAGCAGCAAGATTTAGGACCCCAAAAAGCTAAAGAAAGCACACAAAATCAGAGCACAGGAGCAGGGTGCAGAGAGCAGACGCAGGGCGCAGAGCGTGGGCTCAGAGCACAGGCGTGGGTGGAGGCGTGGGTGGAGGCAGACACAGCCAGGAGCCAAAGCTCTGAAACCCTGAGTGGGGAACCAGCGCAGATGGGGATACGACTGTGGAAGCAGCGCCCTGAGACTTGTAAAGAAACCTCCGGCAGAGGATCAAGCAAGGGGGTCCACCAGGAGGCTTGACCTTGGAAAAAACCAGAATTCAGACCTCAGGAGCCAAAAGACCGCGGATAGACACTGAGCTCGAGGATAAACCTGAGAAGCTGCTGGGCTAACGATGGCTACCCAGTCTCAGGAAGTTCAGAAGAGAAAGATTAACAACAGGAAAAAGAAGTCTTTAACACTC
>NW_025348833.1:746-1077 GCF_016433145.1 Gracilinanus agilis
CTCAGAAAACAAATGAACTGATAAGCAAATTGAACACCAGAAATGACTAGATTGAAAAGGAATACCAGAAGATTATGGCCGAAAAACAGAAGATTATAGCTGAAAACCAAAAGACCATAGCCGAAAACCAATCCCTAAAGGCTAGAATTGAGAAATTAGAAGCTAATGATCTCTCAAGACAACAAGAACAAATAAAACAAAGTCAAAAGACTGAAAAAATAGAAGGAAACATGAAATATCTCAATGAGAGAGTGACAGACCAAGAAAACCGGTCTAGAAGAGACAAATTTGAGAATCATTGGTCTTCCAGAAAAACCAGAAATTAATAGAA
>NW_025348834.1:0-755 GCF_016433145.1 Gracilinanus agilis
GAAAAAGAAATTGAACAAGCCATCAAAGAACTCCCTAAGAAAAAATGGCCGAGGCCTGATGGATTCACAAGTGAATTCTATCAGACATTCAAAGAGCAAATAATCCCAATACTATATAAATTATTTGATATGATAAACAAAGAAGGAGTCCTACCAAATTCCTTTTACACCACAAATATGGTACTGATTCCAAAGCCAGGGAGATCAGAAACAGAGAAAGAAAACTACAGACCAATCTCCCTAATGAATATAGATGCAAAAATCTTAAATAGAATACTAGCAAAGAGACTCCATCATGTAATTAAGAAGATCATCCACCATGATCAGGTGGGATTTATACCAGGAATTCAAGGATGGTTCAACATTAGGAAAACCATCCACATAATTGACCATATAAACAGTCTAACCAACAAAAATCACATGATTATCTCAATAGATGCTGAAAAAGCCTTTGACAAAATACAGCATCCATTTCTATTGAAAACACTGAAAAGTATAGGAATAGAAGGACCTTTCCTAAAAATAATAAACAGTATATACTTAAAACCATCAACAAGCATTATATGCAATGGGGATAAATTAGAAGCCTTCCCAATAAGATCAGGAGTAAAACAAGTATGTCCAGTATCACCTCTATTATTCAACATAGTACTAGAAACACTAGCAGTAGCAATTAGAGAAGAAAAAGAAATTGAAGGTATCAAACTAGGCAAGGAGGAGACTAAGCTATCACTCTTTGCAGATGATATGATGGT
>NW_025348834.1:839-1288 GCF_016433145.1 Gracilinanus agilis
AGACAATATAAAATACTTAGGAATCTATCTAGCAAAACAAACACAGCAATTATATGAAAACAACTACAAAACACTTTCCAAACAAATAAAACTGGATCTAAACATTTGGAAAGCCATTGATTGCTCATGGGTAGGACGAGCTAACATAATAAAAATGACCATTCTACCCAAATTAATTTACCTATTTAGCGCCATACCTATCAAACTACCAAAAAAACTTCTTTACTGAATTAGAAAAAACTATAACAAATTTCATTTGGAATAACAAAAGATCAAGAATATCAAGGGAAATAATGAAAAAAAAATGTGAAGAAAGGGGGCCTAGCAGTACCAGATATTAAACTATACTATAAAGCAGCAGTCATCAAAACAATATGGTACTGGCTAAGAGACAGAGAGAAGGATCAATGGAATAGACTTGGGGTAAATGACATCAGCAAGACAGTGTA
>NW_025348834.1:1385-6734 GCF_016433145.1 Gracilinanus agilis
ACAAAAACTGCTGGGAAATTTGGAAAACAATATGGGAGAGATTAGGTCTAGATCAACATCTCACACCCTACACCAAGATAAATTCAGAATGGGTGAATGACTTGAATATAAGGAGGGAAACTATAAATAAGTTAAGTGAACACAGAATAGTATACTCATCAGATCTGTGGGAAAGGAAAGACTTTAAAACCAAGCAAAAGTTAGAGAAAATTACAAAATGTAAATTAAATGGTTTTGATTATATTAAACTAAAAATTTTTGTACAAACAAAAACAATGTAGTCAAAATCAGAAGGGAAACAACAAATTTGGAAAACATCTTTATAACGAAAAACTCTGACGGGTCTAATCACTCAAATATACAAGGAGTTAAAGCAATTGTATAAAAAATCAAGCCATTCCCCAATTGATAAATGGGCAAGAGACATGAATAGGTAATTTTCAGGTAAAGAAATCAAAAGTATCAATAAGTACATGAGAAAGTGTTCCAAATCTCTAATAATTAGAGAAATGCAAATCAAAACAACTCTGAGGTATCACCTCACACCTAGCAAATTGGCTAAAATGAAAGAAGGGGAGAGTAATGAATGTTGGAGGGGATGTGGCAGAATTGGGACATTGATGCATTGCTGGTGGAGTTGTGAACTGATCCAGCCATTCTGGCTGGCAATTTGGAACTATGCTCAAAGGGCTATAAAAGAATGCCTGCCCTTTGATCCAGCCATACCATTGTTGGGTTTGTATCCCAAAGAGATCATAGATAAACAGACTTGTACGAAAATATTTATAGCTGTGCTTTTTGTGGTGCAAGAAACTGGAAAAGGAGAGTATGTCCTTCAATTGGGGAATGGCTGAACAAACTGTGGTATATGCAGGTGATGGAATACTATTGTGCTAAAAGGAATAATAAACTGGAGGAGTTCCAGGTGAACTGGAGAGACCTCAGGGAACTGATGCAGAGCGAAAGAGGCAGAGCCAGAAGAACATTGTACACAGAGACTGATATACTATGGTAAAACTGAATGCAATGGACTTCTGTACCAGCAGCAATACAATGACCCAGGACAATTCTGAGGGATTTATGGTAAAGATGCTACCCACATTCAGAGGAAGGACTGCAGGAGAGGAAACATTTAAGAAAAACAACTGCTTGAACGCATGGGTCGGGGTGGACATGATTGAGGATGCGGACTCAAAACTACCACACCAATGCAACTACCAACAATTTGGAAATAGGTCTTGATCATGAACACATGACAAAACTAGTGGAAATGTGCATCGGCCATGGGTGGGGGGAGTGCGGGGGGCAAAGGGGAAAGTAGGAGCATGAATCATGTAACCATGTTAAAAATGAATATTAGTAAATGTTTAAAAAAAACAAATAAGAATTGTCAAGCAAAAAAAAAATTCATGCAACAGTCATGTAAAAACAAAAACAAAACCTCAAAATAAAACCATAAATAAACTAAAAAAAAAATAATTTCCTGGCACTTTATCCTATTGTGTTAAGGAATTCCACATTTTTAAAACCCACAATTTCTCATAATTAATAAGTTCTATGATCATTTGGCATCATGTCTATTTGCCAATGTGTTCCAAAGTTTGACACTCAGAATTGAACCCAGTTTTGTATATTGAGGCTTTTTAGAGCAGAGTATGTATGGTGCAGCTATCGTTGAAAATTAATTGTGATAAAATAATTCTCTTTATTGACTTATACAATAAATCGTGACATTTTATATTATTAAAATATTTTAGTATATAACATGTTCTTCTTTTGTTCCAATCACTTATTTTAAATATCTATGTTATACATAGCATTTGCCACGTTTTTACACATTTTAAAATTCTTTTTCATGAGACTGTATATAAGCCATGGAATATTAAGTGTACTTTCTGATTAAATAGAGAAAAATTCATGGAGGGAATAAATTGAAGAATGGTATGCTTCAATCAACATTTAGACTTCTTTAGTTCCTTCTATGGTGGTAAATAGTCAAGTCACTCACAATTGGTCATTGTACACCATTGTTGTTACTGTGTAGAACATTCTTCTGGTTCTTCTCACTTCACTTTGTATCACTCCATATAAGTCTTTACAGGTTTTTTTATGGTCATCTTGTTTGCTATTAAAAAACAAACAAACAAACAAACAAACACTTACCTTCCATCTTAGATTTTAATAATAAGCATTGGTTCTGAGGCAGAAGAGTAGTCATGGCTATACAACTGGTGTTAAGAGACTTGCCCAGAGTTACACAGCTAAGAAATATCTGAGGTTAGATTTGAACCCAGTACTTCCTGTCTCCAGGGCTGGATCTCTCTCTACTGAGTCACCTACCTGACCCTCTTTGTCATTTCTTATGGCACAATAGCATTCAATTACAATCACATACCACAACTTGTTCAGCCAGTTTCCAGTTTTGTCCCCACAAAAAGAGCTGCTATAAATATTTTTTTTGTACAGGTAGGTCCTTTTCCACTATTTTTAATGTCTTTGGGATACAGACCTAGTAGTGGTATTGCTGGATTAAAAGATATACACAGTTTTTTGACTCTTTGGGGATGGTTCTAAATTGTTTTTTGGAATGGTTGTATCAGTTCACAGCTCTACCAATAGTAGAGTCCCAATGCTGAAAGTCATTGTAATGGAAATGAACTCTTTAAGAACCATAATTTTCACTTGTTTCCTTACTGTAAAATACATTCTTAAGTGGAAAAAAATGAATATTAAAGCAATAGAATCAAAAGCAGTTAAGTATATATATGTATATATATATATATGTAATAAAATGATCTGTCAATGAAGAAAGAACTAACTAAAGATGAAGAATCCAGCTCCTATCAATTTCATTTGGTTAAAGTCAAATTAGTTTAATGTAATTAGCAGCACATACATATGACCATTATATTCACAAAATAAAAATAAGTAAAAATTCTTTTTATAATGTTCCAAAGTATTTCTAACTACAGGATTTCTTGAAGACCAAATTATTGGTTTTTTTTGGCAACAATGACTATTGACTTAAATGGTCTTATAGTCAGCCACTCAAGTAAAACTCTTGAGTTGTTGTTGTTGATTTTCATTAGTCATTTCCTAGATACATCCCCTTATCCTGTACTTTTATATTTGATCTACTGAACTCAGAGTCAGAATCTCCCTTACATACATTAAATATGTATCCTTTGAAACAGATTATCATTCTGGCTTATTGAAATGTTCTGGGATCATTGAAATATTACTTAAAATATCTCCCAACTTCTGCAAATTTTGTTTAAAATTCATTACTTGTTTTTATTCAAGTAACTTGAAAAAAAGCCTAAAGTATTGAATATAAACTAGAAGATAGTGCCAGAGCATATTAATCACTTTTGCCAGATTGATGCCAATCTATTCTAATAAAACTTTTAGGAAGAAGATCCAACATATCTGAATAGAATTATTATCATGTAGCTAATGATTACATACTTAGAAAATCATTCCAAGCAAACAAAATCAAATATAATAGTTGATTCACTTTTATAACTATACTTGATTTTTGTCATATATCAACATGTTTAAAAATAACAAAAAATAACAGTAGAATGATCTCCTATATATTATTGCTCTATTTACTCTTTGTTGGACATTTTGTATATATATTGCATATAGACAATATATAGATATATAGTAAAATGATCACTTTCTGAGTTAGTATCACATTAAAAAGAATATGCAATTAGCAGCATAAATAAATGATGTGAAAAGCTTTGAAGTACCAGTAAGTACTCCTTAGAATTTCTCCCATTGGATTTATTTTTTTCCCTTCCACTCAATATATTTCCTCCATCAAATCTGAATTTTTAATCAGAGACATATTAAATTCTTTCTATATATTCTTTTGGTGATCTAGTCAGCTCCCATGGGATCAACTATTTTTTCTAATCATATTTCTCCAAATCTAAAATATCCAGACTTTATCTCTCTCCTGAGTTCCAGTTTCATTTCACCAACTTCTGGCTTTACATACTAGTGGAACACCCTTTGGCATTGTAAACTCAACATTTTAGGACAGAAATTATTACTGAACTGAACTCAACCTCCTAATTTCCTTACTATGGTCAATATTATTAAGTTTTGTGACCTCTTGACCATCATAAACTCTTCATTCTTCTTTGCCCATATATTACCAGATTTGGAATTCTCTTAAATCTGCCTCTATAACATATTTTCTGAATCAAATACATTGATTAATAAGTATTTAATAAGAATAAAAAATGTGACAGATACTTTGCTAGGTCCTGGAATTGTAAGGGGAAAAATAAAGAAAAAGTTTCTGCCTTTAAGAAGTTTTACTCACACAACTACCATTCTGATTAAGTTCCTCATTATTTCTTATTAATATTCTTATTCATGTTCCTATATTGTCTCTACCACCCTCATCCCATCTTCAATTCATCTTCCATATATTTGCTAAATGGATAATCTTAAAGCAGTGATCAGATCATGTTAGTGTTCTGATGAAGAATCTCTGTGATTTTATAGTTCTTTTAGTAAAATATAAACACTCATTTAACATTAGCCCTCACAATGTGACTCTAATCCACATTTCGAGATCAATTTCAGGTGAAGTTACCCTATGATTTCTGCATTTCAGCCAAACTGGTTTATTTTATCCAAACACTTTTATTCTCGTTGAGTTATCTCCTACTCAAATTTGGTTGCATGGAATTCTTGAGTGTCCATCAAGGCTCAGTTTGAATGTTACTTATTTTTTCCCCAATCCTGAAATTTGCATATGTTTGTTTGTTTATTCATTTATAGTACTTTCTTTTTTCTTCTCTGGGTTATCCCAGTAGAATGTAAGTTCTTGATTCCATGTGTACCAAGATGGTATCATTTGTCTCAAGAACCTTGCATAGTATCTGGCATATAATAGACCCTATTAATATTTTTAAATTGAATTAAATGCAATATTATGACTTTGTTCTCTTTTGACATTATGAGAAGTATTAAAGCAATGATATATTTTGTTGTCCAATTCAGTTAAGAAAATTAACATGATTTTTATGATGATATTCATTTCCTCCATAGTTTATCTTTATACTTTGGGACTTGGTTAGACTAGGTTAATAAAAAAGATGACAGTATAATGTGTTATTAGTTTTACTTGATTTCCAAGAATATCAAGCATTGAAGCATAGAATACTTCCTGATGAGATTATAATGAGGTAAAAACAGCAGGTAAGAAAATGGACAAATCATTCAAGTATGACGTTGTTGGCAATTTTACTTCTTTTTATACTTCTGTTCTTCGTGACCTTTTTTCCTCCTTTCCCATTATATTATATATATATATATATATATATA
>NW_025348835.1:0-312 GCF_016433145.1 Gracilinanus agilis
TAAGCACATGAGAAAGTGTTCCAAATCTCTAATAATTAGAGAAATGGAAATCAAAACAACTCTGAGGTATCACCTCACACCTAGCAGATTGGCTAAAACGAAAGAAGGGGAGAGTAATGAATGCTGGAGGGGATGTGGCAAAATTGGGACATTAATGCATTGCTGGTGGAGCTGTGAACTGATCCAGCCATTCTGGCTGGCAATTTGGAATCATGCTCAAAGGGCTATAAAAGAATGCCTGCCCTTTGATCCAGCCATACCATTACTGGGTTTGTACCCCAAAGAGATCATAGATAAACAGACTTGTACGAA
>NW_025348835.1:412-2451 GCF_016433145.1 Gracilinanus agilis
TGTGGTATATGCGGGTGATGGAATACTATTGTGCTAAAAGGAATAATAAACTGGAGGAATTCCATGCAAATTGGAGAGACCTTTAGGAAGTGATGCAGAGCGAAAGGAGCAGAGCCAGAAGAACATTGTACACAGAGACTGATATACTATGGTAAAATCAAATGTAATGGGCTCCTGTACCAGCAGCAATACAGTGACCCAGGACAATTCTGAGGGATTTATGGTAAAGATGCTACCCACATTCAGAGGAAGGACTGCAGGAGAGGAAACATATAAGAAAAACAACTGCTTGAACGCATGGGTCGGGGTGGACATGATTGGGGGTGTGGACTCGAAACTACCACACCAAAGCAACTACCAACAATTTGGAAATTGGTCTTGATCAAGGACACATGACAAAACTAGTGGAAATGTGCATCGGCCATGGGTGGGAGGGAGTGCGGGGAGTGAAGGGGAAAGTAGGAGCATGAATCATGTAACCATGTTAAAAATGAATATTAATAAATGTTNAAACTAGTGGAAATGTGCATCGGCCATGGGTGGGAGGGTGCGGGGGGCAAAGGGGAAAGGAGGAGCATGAATCATGTAACCATGTTAAAAATGAATATTAATAAATGTTAAAAAAATTAATACTAAGTATTGGTTCTAAGGCAGAATGGAGAGGGTTAGGCAATGGGGGTTAAGTGACTAGCCTAGGGTCATGCAGCTAGGAACTGTCTGAGGTTAGAGTTGAACCAAAATCCTCCCGATTCCAGGCCTGGCTCTCTATCCACCAAGCTACCCAGCTTCTCCTCTTTCTATTGTACTATATAGATACCACCATTCCAACTTTTTAAAAAATGTATTAAAGCAATATGGAATTAGGTCTTGATCAATGATACATGTAAAACCCAGGGGAAGCATGTGTCAGCTAAGGGGGGGAGGGGTTGGGAGGTTTGGGGGAGAAGGAAAGAACATGAAACATGTAACTGGGAAAATATTCAAAATAAAAATTAAAAAAAAAGAAATTTAAACTAAAAAAATTTTAAAAATGTATTAAAGGATGGATATGAGAAGAATAGGAATTTATAGTTAGTATAAATAGTATGAGGACAAAGTTCAGATGTTATCTAAACTTTATATTTCCTCAAACAGGTAGTACAATCCTCTGCACAAAGTGGTTGCTTAAGGTTTGTTGAATTAAACTGGAATATTTATTTGAGAGGAGAAATAAAGTTCTACATGCCCAGAAACACAAATTATCTGAATCCTAATATCACAGAACCCTATGTGGACCAAATACACCCAGTGTCACCCAATAGTAATAGAATAATAACAGAATGCAGTCATGGGGGAGGGGGGAGTAGCTCTTTATTAGAATATTCATACATGTGGCTAAGGAAGTTTCTTTGATCTTCTGCCCAGAACCCCCAAGAGAACTCCCCTACCTGTACTATTCTATGTGGAGATAGGGGGGGTTAAAGAGGATGCTTTCTGTAGGGACCTTCTAGGAACACCTTTTTGTAAGAATGTAGCCTTTCATTACATTACATTATTAGTAGCATTG
Source organism: Gracilinanus agilis (assembly GCF_016433145.1). Lineage (NCBI taxonomy): Eukaryota > Metazoa > Chordata > Mammalia > Didelphimorphia > Didelphidae > Gracilinanus > Gracilinanus agilis. The sequence continues at coordinate 1,959 of NW_025348835.1, forward strand.
TCTTCTCTTGACTGAAGTCATCTCCCAAGCATCTGAGGCTTCTCCAGGCTGCTAACAACTAACTCCTCAGCCCTTGGTGACCTTCAGCAAGGATATCTGGGTGTAGGGGACCTGGACCTGCAGATCCTGATGAAGCTGCAGTGAACAAAGACAGTTATTTACCCATTCAACCCATTGAGTCACCACTGAGAAGTAAAGAGACACCTTCCACTCTCTATTACCCCTCTAACACCTTGAGTTAGAGGCTAAAGCTATCAGATCTGCCTTTGAACTTTCCTGTTCAAACACAGCACATAGAACTATACCAATCCTTAGAAGCTCTGTCTCAAGGTTCGCTACTGAGAGCTTGACCCACCCAATTTAGGGCAATTTTTTCCAGTCTACTAGGCCAATGCTGCCTAGAAAACCACCTATAAATTCCAATAGTCCCAAGGGAGGGTTGAAAACATGGTGCCCTCAGTTTTGGCCCATTCATCTCTCTTCTCTCTCTCTC
>NW_025348836.1:0-1155 GCF_016433145.1 Gracilinanus agilis
GATAGTTTTGATTTCTTTATCTGAAAACTGTCTATTCATATCCCTTGCCCATTTATCGATCATGGAATGTCTTGCTTTTTTTTGACAATTGATTTAGCTCCTTATAAATTTGAGTAATTAAACCTTTGTTGGAGTTTTTTGTTATAAAGATTTTCCCCAATTTGTTGCTTCTCTTCTAGTTTTGATTGTATTTGTTTTGTTTTTACAAAACCTTTTTAATTGAATGTAATCAATATTATTTATTTTACATTTTATAATTTTTCTAACTCTTCGTTGGTCTTAAAATCTTTCCTTTCCCATAGATCTGACAGGTATACTATTCTATGTTCACCTAATTTGCTTATAATTTCCTTCTTTATATTCAAGTCATTCACTCATTCTGAATTAATCTTGGTATAGGATGTGAGATATTGATCTAAACCTAATCTTGCCCATACTGTTTTCCAATTTTCCCAGAAGGTTTTGTCAAATAGTGGATTTTTGTCCCAAAAGCTGGGCTCGTTGGGTTTATCATATATTGTCTTGCTGAGGTCATTTACCCCAAGTTTATTCCAATGATAATACCTTCTTAATCACTTGCTGGAGTCTTTTTGCTAGTATTCTATTTAAGATTTTTGCATCTATGTTCATTAGGAAGATTGGTCTGCAGTTTTCTTTCTCTGTTTTTGATCTACCTGGCTTTGGAATCAGTACTATATTTGTGTCATAAAAGGAATTTTGTAGGACTCCTCCTTTGCTCATTATTATATCAAATAATTTGTTTAGTATTGGTATTAGTTGTTCTTTGAATGTTTGATAGAATCCATCAGGCCCTGGCAAAGTGAAGTCTCCTTCCCATCTTTGATACTGTTAATTTGGTTTTCTTCTGTCCTTTTTTTATTAGATTGACCAGTACTTTTTGTCAGAGACCAAGGATCGAAACCTAAAAACCATAGAGACCATAGAAACAAAACTTAGTGAAGGGTTTCCCAAGAAACGAAACTTATGTTAGGAATAGAAACTTATCCAGCTTCATCTGGGATAGACGTGGTGAGACCAACGGCCTGAAACCATCGGAAAATTCCTTACCCCAGCCCTAGAAGCATATAAACCCACTCCCTGCACACAATAAACGAGCCTTGTCACAATTAAGACTGATTTGTCTTTATTGCGCCT
>NW_025348837.1:0-1339 GCF_016433145.1 Gracilinanus agilis
TGGATCATTTCAGAAGAAAGAGAAAAGTATCCATGTGTACAGAAATAATTGTAACAAGTCTTCTGTGTAATGACAATGGTTTGGAAGCTGAGATGTCCATCCAAGTTTTCTGTGTTTCTCTGGATTTGCCATTAATTCCCTAGACATTACTCCCAGGTAAGATGTTGAGCCTTCTCTCTTCTTCAGCAGGTAGGATGGAATAATGGAAACTGGATGCAAATCCCAACTCCAGCACCCACAGTATGATCCTATCATTTATAAGAAAAGCCACAACTATCAGAGTCAGAATAGCTTTCATGACTGCCTGAACATAACAGCATATATGTAGCTTACAATTTGTGAAGCCCTTTACAAATATTGTATCATTTAATCCTAATGCCAACCCGAGGGTATATCCTCATTTATGGATGAGGATATTAAGGAAAACAAAGATTTAGTGATTTTCCCAAGATCACACACCTTTTAAGTGTATGGGATGAGTTCAGTTTAGAACCATATTAAAATCATTACCTTTTTACTTTTCTGTTCATTTTTTATATTTCTCTTGAATTTGCTCATTGAATTTTCTTCTCAGCTCTGGATTTTAATTTGTTTTGTTTTGTTGTTTTTAGTCATGAATGCCTTGAAGTCCTCTACTTCATTAAATATCATTTTTCCCCCTTGGAAGATTATGCTCAGTTTTGTTGAGTAAGGTATTCTTGGTTGTAATCCTAGATCCCTTGCCTTTTGGAATATCACATTCTATGCCCTCTAGTCCTTTAAAGTAGATGCTAAATTTTATGTGATATTTACTGTGGGTCCATGATATTTGAATTGTATACTCCCTGCCTCCAATCCTTCCTCCCTTCCTCCCCACTCTTTTCTCCCCCATGTCTGTCCCTCCCTCTTACCCCATCTCTCTCCCTCCCTCTCTCTTTCTCTTCCTTTACTCTCTTCACCTCTTTGTTTCTTTTTGTATTTCTGTCTTTCTCCCCTTACCTTCTGTCTTAGAATTTATACTAAGTATTGGTTTTAAGGCAGAAAAATAGTAAAGGCTAGGTGACTGGGATTAAGTAACTTGTCTAGGTTTATACAGTTAGGAAGTATCAAGAGGAGAGATTTGAATCTAGGACCTCTCATCTTCATGCCTGGCTTTCTAGCCCTTGAGCCACATAGCTAAACTCAGAATTTCTTACAATATGATGTATAGTCTCCTTTTTGGATCATGGCTTTCAGGTATTCTAATGATTCTTGGATTGCATCTCCTGGATTTATTTTCCAAGCCATTGGGTTTTACAGGGAGGTATTCAAGATTTTTTCTATTTTTTCATTCTTTTGATTTTGTTTCATTATATCCTGA
>NW_025348838.1:0-5046 GCF_016433145.1 Gracilinanus agilis
TTTTGATACCTTCAATTTCTTTTTCTTCTCTAATTGCTACTGCTAGTATTTCTAACACAATGTTAAATAATAGAGGTGATAATGGGCATCCTTATTTCACTCCTGATCTTATTGGGAAGGCTTCTAATTTATCCCCATTGAATATGATGCTTGTTGTTGGTTTTAGATATATACTGTTTATTATTTTTAGGAAAGGTCCTTCTATTCCTATACTTTCCAGTGTTTTCAATAGGAATGGGTGCTGTATTTTGTCAAAGGCTTTTTCAGCATCTATTGAGATAATCATGTGATTTTTGTTTGTTAGATTGTTGATATGGTCAATTATGTGGATGGTTTTCCTAATGTTGAACCATCCTTGCATTCCTGGTATAAATCCCACATGATTATGGTGGATAATCCTCTTGATCACTTGCTGGAGTGTCTTTGATAGTATTCTATTTAAGATTTTTGCATCTATGTTCACTAGGGAGATTGGTCTGTAGTTTTCTTTCTCTGTTTTTGATCTACCTGGCTTTGGAATCAGTACCATATTTGTGTCATAAAAGGAATTTGGTAGGACACATTCTTTGCTTATTATATCAAATAATTTGTATAGTATTGGGGCTAGTTGTTCTTTGAATGTTTGATAGAATTTACTTGTGAATCCATCAGGCCCTGGTAATTTTTTCTTAGGGTGTTCTTTGATGGCTTGTTCAATCTCTTTTTCAGATATGGGATTATTTAAGTATTCTATTTCTTCTGCTGTTAATCTAGGAAATTTATGTTTTTGTAAATATTCATCCATATCACCCAGATTGCTATATTTATTGCTATATAATTGGGCAAAATAGTTTTTAATGATTGCCTTAATTTCCTCTTCATTACAGGTGAGGTCTCCCTTTTTAATCTTTGATACTGTTAATTTGGGTTTCTTCTTTCCTTTTTTTATTAGATTGACCAGTACTTTGTCTATTTTATCTGTTTTTTTCAAAATACCAGTTTCTAGTCTCATTAATTAATTCAATAATTCTTTTACTTTCGATTTTATTAATTTCTTCCTTGATTTTTAGTATTTCTAATTTAGTTTTCATCTGGGGATTTTTAATTTGCCTGCTTTCTAGTTTTTTAAGTTGCATTCCCAATGCATTAATCTCTGCCCTCCCTAATTTGTTAATATATGCACTCAAGGATATAAATTTCCCCAGCCTTAGCTGCATCTCACAGAGTTTGGTAGGATGTCTCATCATTGTCATTCTCTTCAATGAAATTGTTGATTGTTTCTATGATTTCTTCTTTAACTAACTGGTTTTGGAGAATCATATTATTTAATTTCCAATTAGTTTTTGATTTGCGTATCTAGGTGCCCTTACTAATTATTATTATTTTTATTGCATTATGATCTGAAAAGGTTACATTTATTATTTCTGCTCTTTTAATGTACCATGTGCAACTGAAAAGAAGGTGTATTCCTTTTTGTTCCTATTTATTTTTCTCCACATATCTATTAAATCTAATTTTTCTAGGATTTCATTCACTTCTCTTATCTCTTTCTTATTTATTTTTTGTTTGATTTATCTAGATCTGAAAGAGGAATATTTAGATCTCCCACTAGTATGGTTTTACTATCTATTTCCTTCTTGAGCTCTGCCAGTTTCTCCTTTAGGAATTTAGATGCTATGCCATTTGGTGCATACATATTGAGCACTGTTATTTTCTCATTGTCTATACTGCCTTTTATCAGGATGTAATTACCTTCCGTGTCTTTTTTTAATCATAACTATTTTTACTTTGGCTTTGTCAGAAATCATGATCACCACTCATGCCTTCTTTTTCTCATTTGAAGCCCAAAAGATTTTGCTCCAGTCCTTTACCTTAAACCTGTGTATGTCCACCCGCCTCATATGTGTTTCTTGTAGACAACATATGGTAGGATTTTGGTTTCTAATCCACTCTGCTATTTGCTTCCGTTTTAGGGGCAAGTTCATCCCATTCACATTCAGAGTTATAATTATCAGTTGTGTATTCCTCAACATTTTGGAATCCTCTCCTGGTTCTACCCTTTCTTCTTATGCTATTTCCTTTTAAACCAGTGGTTTGTTTTAAACCAGTAACCCTTGTCTCCTCCCTTGATTTACTTCCCTTTCCACCCCCTCCCTTATTATTCCCCTATTTTTATTTTTAAGGCCTAATGAATTCCCTCTCCCTTCTTCTCACCTCCCTTTTTTGACCTCCCCACTCCCCTGAACCCCTTGGTTTATCCCTTCTGATTTTATCAGTAGGGTTAGATAGAGTTTTATATCCCAATGGGTATAGCTACTCTTCCCTCTCAGAGTTAATTCCACTGAGACTAAGTTTTAAATATTACCTCTTAATGCTCTCTTCCTCTCCTTCTTATAATAGTATTTGTCCCCTCCCCTTCCCATGCCCTCTTTGTATGTAATAGAATATCCTATTTTTCTTATTCATTTGAGTTTCTCTTGGTGCCATTTACTATTCACCCCCCTATTTCCCACCCACCCCTGTATCATCTTAGACCATTTAGTACTCCAACCTCTCCCTGTGAATAATTCTTCTAATTACTATAATAGTGGATACTATAATAGTGAATAGAGTTCACTACAGAGAACTACACATAACATTTCTCCATATAGGAATATGAATAATTAGATCTTTTTGAAAGCCTTAAAGAGGGAAATTTTAAAATAAGCATTTTCTTTCTTTCCCTTCTGTTTCTTATTTGCCTTTTCATGTTTCTCTTGATTTTTGTGGTTGGATATTGAACTTTCCATTTAGTCCTGGTCTTTTCTGTGCAAATACTTGGAAATCTTCTATCTTGTTGAATGCCCAAACTTTCCCCTGGAAGTATATATTCAGTTTTGATGGATAGGTGATCCTTGGTTGAAGACCCAGTTCTCTTGCCTTTCTAAATATCATATTCCAAGCCTTGCAGTCTTGTAGTGTGGAGGCTGCCAGATCCTATGTGATCCTGATATCTGAATTGTCTCTTTCTGGCTTCTTGTAAATTTTTTTCTTTTACTTGGAAGCTCTTGAATTTCGCTATTATATTCCTGGGGGTTGTCTTTTCAGGGATTAGTGTAGAGGGTGATCTATGGATCCTTTCAATGTCTATATTGCCCTCTTGTTGTAGAACTTCAGGGCAGTTTTTCTGAATAATTTCTTTTAGTATGGAGCCCAAATTTCTATTAATTTCTGCTTTTTCAGGAAGACCAATGATTCTCAAATTGTCTCTTCTAGACCTATTTTCTTGATCTGTCATTTTCTCAGTGAGGAATTTCATGTTCCCTTCTATTTTATCAGTCTTTTGACTTTGCTTTATTTGTTCTTTCTGTTTTGAGAGATCATTGGCTTCTACTTGCCCAATACTCGTCTTTAGAGACTGGTTTTCTGTTATAATCCTATGATTTTCCTTTTCAGTTTGGTCCATCCCGTTTTCCAGCTGTTTAATTTTGGTTTCCAATTGGGAGTTTCTGTCTTTTAATCTGTTAATTTCCTTTTGAGCTATTTCCTACTTCTCTCGCCAAATCTCTTCCATATTTCTCTTGATCTCAGATTTGAACTCTTCAAGAGCTTGTGACCAATTTTCATTTTGGGGGGAAGGTTTGGATATGATTACCTTTTTGTTCTCCTCTGCTGTTTGCTCTGTTGTCTGGATTTTTTTCTGTATAAAAGTTGTCGAGTGTTAAAGATTTCTTCTTGTTGATCTTTCTCTTTTGGGCTTCTTGTGACTGGCTTGCCATTGTTAGCCCTGTGCCCTCCCAGGTTTATCCTCACACCCAGGGTCCCTCTGAGCTCTTTAGACTCCTGAGGTCTCAGGTCTGGTTTTTTTTCGGCTCAAGTCTCCTGGTGGTCCCCTTGCTTGTTCCTCTGCCAGAAGCTCCTTTAACAGTCTCAGGGAGCCGCTTCCACAGTCATGCAACTCTCTGCACTGGGTCCCCACCCAAGGTCCACACCTGCGCTCAGGATCCGCGTCCATGCTCTCTCTCAAGGTCTGTGTTCAAAGTCCACATGTTCTTTAGCCTTTTGGGGTCTTAAGTCTTGCTGCTCTCAGGAGCAGGCCCTGGTGATCGCAAGTAGCTTCTAAGGACTTAATGGATGTCCCAAACTTGCTCTAACTCTTATGCACTGGCTTTGGCCTTGTAAGTGGTGTGTGTGTGTGGGGGGGGGGGGTTGCTCAGCTCTCGTTTTAGTGAGAGTTGTTTCACACCCTTATAGCATGGAAAAGCCCCGAACCCACGTACCTTCAACGTTGTGCCCTGTTGTGGAGTCCCTTTGTTTGTCTGGATTTGTTTTTATGTCCTCTTGAGTGTCCTCTATATGTGTGGGTTAGGAGAGGTTAAGCAGCTGCTTTTTATTCTGCCGCCGTCTTAACCCGGAAGCCCTCAGTTGTTGTTTTTTGACTTCCACCTGGGGGCCTTTGACCTCTTGGTTCTTCCTGTATTCTGTGATCCAAGGCCAGGTGTGGTCACTGCTCCTGTGGGTCACATACTGGCTTATGAATTCCCTTATGGGATCATCTAGGCCTCTGAGCCATGAGCAGGGCCCCCAACCCTGCTGCTATCTTATTAAATGCTCTTGTTTCTTGCAGTCCCTCAGGAGACTGGAAGTGGCAGCTCACCCTCTGCCCTGGAACTGGAACTAAAACCACAGGGACTTTGTTCTCCTCTAAGTGGCCACAGCCCCAGGTCTGGTCAACAAGCTTCTATCTAGAGTCCAGCATTAGCAGAGGGCTCCCCCACTCCCCTTCTTCCACTGATCAGTCTCAGGACACAACCACCCCCTGGGCTTTTTATCTGTTGAAGGAGGAAAGAAGTAGTCACGCTTCAGTCAGGCCAGAGGAATACCCCAGAGGAGAGAACTTTCCTTATCTTACCTCTTACCTCTTACCTTTTCTTTCCAAGCTAACCACTGTTTTACCCTGACTTCTAATTATTTGCTTTCAACTTCATTTTTTTTTTTATTTTTTTTAACATTTATTAATATTCATTTTTAACGTGGTTACATGATTCATGCTCCACCTTTCCCCTTCAACCCCCCCCCCCGCGCCCC
>NW_025348839.1:0-1223 GCF_016433145.1 Gracilinanus agilis
CAGGATGTAATGACCTTCCCTGTCTTTTTTAATCATATCTATTATTACTTTGGCTTTGTCAGAAATCATAATAGCCACTCCTGCCTTCTTTTTCTCATTTGATGCCCAAAAGATTTTGCTCAAGCCCTTAACCTTAAACTTGTGTATGTCCACCCGTCTTATATGTGTTTCTTGTAGACAACATATGGTAGGATTTTGGTATCTAATCCACTCTGCTATTTGCTTCCGTTTTAAGGGCGAGTTCATCCCATTCACATTCAGAGTTATAATCATCAGTTGTGCATTTGCTGACATTTTCGTTTCCTCCCCTATTCCTACCCCTTTTCCTTAAACTATATCCTTTAAAACCAGTGGTTTGCTATTAAGACCCTATCCCTTATCCCCTCCCTTGACTGACTTCCCTTCTTACCCCTTCCCTTATTTCCCCCCCCTTTTTGTTTTTAACGGGCTTATGAATTCCCTCCCCCTTCTTCTCCCCTCCCTTTTTTTTGACCTCCCCACTCCCCTGTTTCCCTTGATTTATCCCCTCTGACTATCTAAGAAGGGTTAGATAAGAGTTTTATGTCCCAATGGATAGTATAGCTACTCTTCCATCTCCGGGTTGATTACACTGAGAGTAAGGTTTGATTATTACCTCTTAATACTCTCTTCCTCTCCTACTTATAATAGTATTTGTCCCCTCTCCTTCCCATACCCTCTTTGTGTGTAATAGAATATCCTATTTTTCTTATTCAGTCAAGTTTCACTTGGTGTCCCCTGCTATTAACCCCCTCTTTCCCATCCCCCATGTCATCTTAGATTATTTAGTGTTCCACCCACACCCTGTGAATTATTCTTCTGATTACTATAATAGTGGATACTATAATAGTGAATAGAGTTCACCACAGAGAATTATACATAACATTTCTCTACATAGGAATACATATAATTAGATGTTACTGAGGCCCTTAGAAAGGCAAATTTAAAAATTATAAGTTTTCTTTCTTTACCCTCTGTTTCTTATTTACCTTTTCATGTTTCTCTCGATTTTTGTGGTTGGATATCAAACTTTCCATTTAGCCCTGGTCTTTTCTGTGCAAATACCTGGAATTCTTCAATTTTGTTGAATGCCCATACTTTCCCCTGGAAATATATAGTCAATTTTGATGGGTAGTTGATCCGTGGTTGCAGGCCCAGCTCTCTTGCCTTTCTGAATATCGTATTCCAAGCCTTGCGATCTTTTA
>NW_025348839.1:1305-1578 GCF_016433145.1 Gracilinanus agilis
GGTAGTTGATCCGTGGTTGCAGGCCCAGCTCTCTTGCCTTTCTGAATATTGTATTCCAAGCCTTATGGTCTTTTAGCGTGGAGGATGCCAGATCCTGTGTGATCCTGATTGGTGTTCCTTGATATTTGAATTGTCTCCTTCTGGCTTCTTGTAAGATTTTTTCTTTTGCTTGAAAGCTTTTGAATTTGGCAATAATATTTCTAACTGTTTTCTTCTCTGGATCTACTGTAGTGGGTGTTCTATGAATCCTTTCAATGTCTATATTGCCCTCTT
>NW_025348840.1:0-3555 GCF_016433145.1 Gracilinanus agilis
CCCCCCCCCCCCCCGGGCCTTCTCCAGACACGCGCGTCTACCTCCGCGACCCCGGGCTAATTCTATTGAAGCGGGTCTGTGTGCGGTACACGTCACACACGTGTGTGCATACGTGCGAGGCCGCGGGGCTCCGTTCCCCTCCCCCTGTCCTGTGTGTCAGGACATGCAGGCCTCCCTGTGGGCACTTTTGCCTGGACAGTCACTCCTGTGGTATTTGTGCCTGGGGGGAGTTTGGGGAAACCGAGGCCCTGAGCCGGCTCAAAGATCCGCCCCCTCAGTTGGATAGGGAGGCCCAGCCATGTCCGTGACTTGACCAAGATGGGGGGTTGGTGTCTCCCCGTCTGAAGCGCCTTCCGTGTGCAGGCCATTCCTCAGGCCGAGCCTCTTAGTCTCCTCTGAGCAAATAGAGCAAATTTCTGGGGAGAGGCGGAGGGAGGACCTCCTGATGCAGGTGAGAGGCCAGGTGGGCCAAGAGCCTCCATTTACTATGCCGGGAGAGGGATGGAGGAGGACCACGGGGGAGGCCGCCAGCTCCTCTGCTCAGCTTTGTATGCTTGGAGCGAGCCTGGGGCCAAATCCCTGGAGTTGTAGGAGCCAGAGGGGGTGGCCAGACTGGAACTGGCCCTTGAGGCCTGGGTCAGAGCTCCCCTTCCAGGCCCTAAGAGGGGAAGTGAGAACAGGAAAGAGCCAGCCTTCCTTTTCAGTGCCTATTTGGATCTTAGAAGACCTTGTTCCTCCTCCCTTGGAACAAAAACTGAAGCAAACTTGCTGGCCGCCTCTCCTGGGGCCTTGGAGGTGCTTCCCTGTCTCCAGGGAGTTGGGTCATGGGGGATGATCAGTTGGCCTTCCTAGGCCATCTTGGAGCCATCAAGGCCAGGGTGGGAAGAACTGAGAGGCTGTGAGCTTTGATTTGCCAGAGGAGACAAAGATGGGGCCTGGGGTCCGGGACAGAGGGGGCAGCAGAGGCCGCCGTGCCCTCCTCTAGGCCTGGCACTGAGTGGGGGGACGTCAGGGCTTGTCCACCCTCAACCCCCCCTCTCAGGAAGGACCTCCTGTGTGCTGGGCCCAGGGATGCTCCAAGGCATCCTGATCTCCTTTGTTCAGGGATTCCCTCACTGACATGGATGGCCGGCAGGGCAGGCAGCTCTCATCCACGTCTGCAGATAAAAGTCCACACAGGATGATACGGGGAGGAGATTTTGTTGGGCTGATGAGGAAGGGCCTCCCAATAGAAGAGGGGACTGAGTGGAGCCTGGAAGGGATCAGGCTGTGCTAAGAGGCCAAGGGGCACCATTTTGGAAGCCCACTAGGGTGGGTCAGGGCAGGGAGGAAAGATGCTGGTGAGGTCAGAGGGCACTAAATACCAATGGCAAAGCCATTGGAGGTCACCAAGAGGGGGAGGCTCCAGGGCAAGACTGGGCATCCTCAGGAGGGGAAGCTAATGCCTTGACACGAGGAGCACCCCAAGGTCTGGGCTGGGGGTGCAGAAGCAATGCCACGCTCTAGAGGCCCGGGCTAGCTCGGAGATCTCTTGCTGCCCTGAGTTAGCCATTAACTTGTTCATCGTGTCTGGGAGTAAACCTCCCCCACAATGCTATGGTTCACCTTTGTGTCGATCGTTTGTTGTTTGTTGTCACGTCCGGCCCCGGGACCCGTGTGAGATGCCAGAGTGATCAGCTGTTTCCTTCCCCAGCTCACTTGACTGAGGAAACTGAGGCCAGCAGGGTCAAGGACTTGCCCAGGGTCACACAGCTAGTAATGTCTGAGACAGATTTGAAGCCGGGAGGATGAGTCTCCCAGACTCCAGGCCTAACCCTCTCTCCACTGAGCCACCCAGCCGCCCCAGCGCTGTCTGCCCGTCCTTTGTCTCCTGATTTTGTGCCACCTTCTCCAAAGATTATGAGCCGTGGAGCCTCGCTCCAGCGCAGAGAAAAGCGTCTTCCCAGGCCTCCACACTGGCTGCGGGATGCTCACTCCCTCGTGGGGGAAGAATCCAGAGGAAAGCTGTGACCCGATTAAGCTTGCTGTCGAGGTCAGGGCTATTCCTCAGGCGTGTGACCCTGGGCGAGCCTTCCTTGGACGAGCCTCCGTTTCCTAGGCTATAAAATGGGGGTAAGGATACCTGGTGTACCCACTGCCTGAGAAGGCAGCCTCCAGGGGGTTGGTTAGTGTAGGGGAGCTGCCTTCGAGTCAGGGTGGCCCGGGTTCCGTTTCTGCCTGGCACAAACCACATCGCTCCAGGCAGCTGGCACAGACCAGAGGGGCAGCGAGCATTAAGCTTCCTCCGTCCTGGGCCGGGCACTGTGCTGGGGCCTCGGGAATCCAGAGACAAGGAGGCTGTTCTCGAGGCCCCCCTGCCATGAGGGAGACAGCGGGTATACAGCTAGGTGGATTTAGGGCTTTGCAAGGAAGAAGGGAAAGAATTCAGGGGAGGGAGTGTTCCAGGGACTGGTCAGAAGGCCGGTGTCCTGACAGGGAATACATGAAAGGAAATAAAGAGACAAAGCAGGGGACCCAGTGTGAGGAGCTCAGAACCAGGCAGGACAATTGGTATTTGATCTGGGAGAATGGGAAGTGTGGGAGTTGGGGGGGGGGGTCAGTCCATGCTTTAGCCAGATCACTTTGGGTGCCGAGTAGAGAACAGATGGGAGGCAGGGCTGGGCATGAGGGGGTGAGGGTCTGCCCAGGAGACCCACAGTAACAGGAAAGAAGCTAGAACATGTGGGGTCTTTGTGACACCCTGCTTGGGAGTGAATTCACCGAGAGGGTGGGAGTGCCCAGGCCTTCCATGGGAAGTGTAGAAGAGGCCTGCAGGGGCATCCAGGTCAAGGTGCCCAAAAGGCATTTGGTCAGGCCAGACGAGAAGGACATTAGGGCTGGGCAGAGAGTCAGTGAAGCTGTGGGAGAGGGGGAGAGGTCACCTAGACAAGAAGCTTGGGGCCGAGGTTTAGCAGGTGTGATCTGGAAAGGGGCCCGGAGAAGGAGCGGCCAGAGAAGCAGCAGGACCGCAGGGAGAGGATGAGGCCAGGAGGGCCAGCTGTGAGCTCCAGAGGGCTCTGGGCCACCGAGGATGCCTGCTCTTTGCCCTGGGGCCCGGTGGGGAACAGGCTGCTTGCCAGGCCGGCGAAGAAGGGGGCATCTTCTCCTGAGATGAGCCCTCTGCAGGGCACCACAGCCTGGGACCCCTCACCATCAGCTCCTTCTTTCTCCTTCCCCAGTGGGACAGCCCGAGGCCAGCCCCCTCCCCGGGCAGTGCCAGCCCGAGACAAGCACGGCCATCAGCGAGGAGCCCGAGCCTCTGCAGTCATGGGAGCAGGAGTACTTGGTGGGGAACAGCCCCGGGGGCAGCGGCCGGGCCCTGTGCATGGTGTGTGGCCAGGAGCTCCACACGCCTTCTGCCCGCAGCGCCCGGCGCCACATTCTTCGCCAGCACCCCCACACCCTGGGCCTGAGCCCCGGGGAGAAGAGCAACATCCTTGAGGCCTGGAGTGAGGGTGTGGCCTTGCTAGATTCCCTGGGGCCTCCCTCCCCCCCCAGCACAGGTAGGAGGGGAGG
>NW_025348841.1:0-894 GCF_016433145.1 Gracilinanus agilis
TTCAGCCCTGGTCTTTTCTGTGCAAATACCTGGAATTCTTCAATTTTGTTGAATGCCCATACTTTCCCCTGGAAATATATAGTCAATTTTGATGGGTAGTTGATCCGTGGTTGCAGGCCCAGCTCTCTTGCCTTTCTGAATATTGTATTCCAAGCCTTACGGTCTTTTAGTGTGGAGGCTGCCAGATCCTGTGTGATCCTGATTGGTGCTCCTTGATATTTGAATTGTCTCTTTCTGGCTTCTTGTAAGATTTTTTCTTTTGCTTGAAAGCTTTTGAATTTGGCAATAATATTTCTAACCGATTTCTTCTCTGGGTCGAATATGGTGGGTGTTCTATGGATCCTTTCGATGTCTATATTGCCCTCTTGTTGTAGGACTTCAGGGCAATTTTGCTGAATAATTTCTTTTAGTGTGGAGTCCAGGTTTCTATTAATTTCTGGGTTTTCTGGAAGACCAATTATTCTCAAATTGTCTCTTCTAGACCGGTTTTCTTGGTCTGTCACTCTCTCATTGAGATATTTCATATTTCCTTCTATTTTTTCAGTCTTTTGACTTTGTTTTATTTGTTCTTGTTGTCTTGAGAGATCATTGGTTTCTAATTGCTCGACTCTAGCCTTTAGGGACTGGTTATCGGCTATAATCTTTTGGTTTTCGGCTATAATCTTTTGGTATTCCTTTTCAATCTTGTCATTTCTGGTGTTCAATTTGCTTATCAGTTCATTTGATTTCTGAGCCTCACTTTCCAATTGCAAGATTCTACCTTTTAAACTGTTATTTTCTTGCCAGATCTCTTCCATTTTCCTCAGAATCTCAGTTTTGAACTCTTCCATAGCTTGTGAGGAGTTTTCCTTATTTGAGGAGGGTCCGGATGCTTGTTTGTTCTCCTCCTCTGTT
>NW_025348841.1:987-1642 GCF_016433145.1 Gracilinanus agilis
GTCTGTTCCCAATCTATTGGCTCCTGAGGTCTGAATTCTGGTTTTTTCCAAGGTCAAGCCCCCTGGTGGGCCCTCTTGCTTGATCCTCTGCTGGAGGTTTCTTTACAAGTCTCAGGGCGCTGTTTCCACAGTCGTATACCCGTCTGCACTGGTTCCCCACTTAGGCTTAGTTCTGCCTCCACCCACGCCTCTACTCAGCCAGCTCTCTGCGCCCAGCGTCCTGCTCCGGTGCGCGCGCTCAGATTTCGCGTGCTTTTTTTGACTTAATGGGGTCCTAAGTCTTGCTGCTGTCTGGAACAGGTCCCGGAGCTGCTGATGACTCGATGGGTGCCCCAAACTTGCTCTATTTCTTTTTAGCTGGGTTCGGAGCTATAGGTGAGTGTGGAGGGGATGGGGGTGGGGCGGTTGCTCAGCTCGCGATTGAGTGAGTGAGAGCCCTTTTTAGCTTGGAAATGTCTCGATTCCATGTACCTTCCACGCTGTGCCCTGTTGTGGGGTTCCTCCGTTCGTCTGGACTTGTTTTTATGTCCCCTTGAGGAGTTTTGTATGTTTCGGTCAGGAGAGGTTAAGAGCTGCTTCTTACTCTGCCGCCATCTTAACCCGGAAGCAGGTGAGGGACTGTTTTAAGTAGGGGGTAGTGACTTGGAACTTCTTT
>NW_025348842.1:0-1103 GCF_016433145.1 Gracilinanus agilis
GGGAAGAACAGTGGACCTATTAACAGTGAGGCCTTATCAAATAAAACACAACTCAGGAGGCAGTTGTTAAAAAATAAAACTCTATTAAGGTTATAAAGATTGAAAGATTTAATGGAAAGGTAAAAACAGGAAAGATCCCTAAATTCTAATGGATTTCTACCTCCAACCAACCCAACTGAAAGTCCCTCACAGCATCNAACTCAGGAGGCAGTTGTTAAAAAATAAAACTCTATTAAGGTTATAAGGATTGAAAGATTTAATGGAAAGGTAAAAACAGGAAAGATCCCTAAATTCTAATGGATTTCTTCCTCCAACCAACCCAACTGAAATTCCCTCACAGGATCTTCTTCCATCGGGTAAAAACCAGACCTGCTCTCACTCCTTAGTATTCACCCAATTTCTTACTATCTAAGCCTAATTCTAATTATTATTATGATATATTATTCAGTACTGCCTCCTTGTAGTTGCTCAGTTAGGTTTCCAACTTCCTGTCAGTCGAGGTTTTGGTCTAGTGGTTTCAGGCTTGAAAAGGCTGAGCCCAGGCTGCTCAACCACAGAGGAGTAAAAACCAGATTTTCTTTTNGGTCTAGTGGTTTCAGGCTTGAAAAGGCTGAGCCCAGGCTGCTCAACGCTGTAACCACAGAGGAGTAAAAAACCAGATTTTCTTTTTCAAACTCTAGATCTTCTTTTCATAGCTCTTCCCAAAACTTCCAACTTCCTCCTTCCACACCTGCCACTCTAATTCGAGGAATTTCCACAAGCCAAAGTTTGTGCCATCTCTCTGGGCAGAAAACACCAGCAGAGAGACGGAAAGGCAACCTCCAGCACCTCACTTAGCCCCAGAGATCAAGTGAGACTTGGAAAGCTCCAACTCCTCACACCACCACAGAATTCCATCAGGCACTGGGTCCAGGTTCTAACTAAGGCAGGCAGTCTGCTCCTGTCATTTACTTATCAAAACTCTTCATTAAAACCCCAAATCTATTTTTCCCTTATTAGATGACAGTATTCTAGAACAACACATTTAGATTTCCAAAATCATGAAAGAAAAAAAAATTTACAATACTGTTTCAGACTAAATGATGATTTAGCAGCATTTACTT
>NW_025348843.1:0-9327 GCF_016433145.1 Gracilinanus agilis
TAATTTCAGAATTGTACAATGCCTGATAAACACCTTTATTGGAGTATATGGCACTATATATGATCATATGCTCTTTCCTTCCATTCTGTGTAACTGAGGTTTTTCTTTCAAATATTTTCCCGTGTCTCTTTCAAACTTTTTCTCATAATTATTTATTTAGTTGTGCCTCCTCTGATTCAGATGACTAAAAGGCACCTTATGTTCTTATCTATCCCTCCCATGCTTTTGGTGAGGGGAGGCATTATCACACAATTATGTTCTACTAATATAATACTTGGTCCTCAACCTAGTCAAATGAAGGCTAAACATCTATAAAACTGTATGGCTTTTAATTTTTGAAATTTGAAGTAGTGTTAATGGCTTCTTCTATATTATCCAACTAAATGAATGACCTTAGGCAAGTTCATGGGATTACAAAAGCAATTTCTATCTATCTATCTATCTATCTATCTATCTATCTATCTATCTATCTATCTATCTATCTATCTTTCTTTCTTTCTTTCTTTCTTTCTTTCTTTCTTTCTTTCTTTCTTTCTTTCTTTCTTTCTTTCTTTCTTTCTTTTTACCTTCTGTCTTAAAATCAATACTGTGTATCAGTTCTAAGGCAGAAGAACAGTAAGGGCTAGGCAATAGGGGTTAAGTGACTTGGCCAGGTTCACACAGCTAAGAAGTGTCTGAGGTCTTATTTGAACCCAGGACTTCCAATTTCTGGGCCTAGCTCTTAATCCACTGAACTACCTAGCTGTCCTAAGACTTTCTTTTTGATGAATAATAAGGAAATAGGATTTGAGTGATTATATATGTATATAAATCGGTGGAATTGCTTGGCAACTCTGGGAATGGGGAAGGAAGAAGGGAGGGAGACAGCAAGAATCATGTAACCATGGGAAAAAATTAAAAAATTCAATTCAATTAGAAAAAAGCAAACAACTTTCCTTTGATGGGATGGCCCAGAGGGGCAGGTTTAATCCATCAACAATCATTTGGTTTGCCTGGATTGGAGTTACAGAGAAAGATAGCTCCTGCCCTCAAGGAGCTCCCAATATGTAGAAGATAGATACAGACTGGATGGAAAATAATCTCAGAGGGGAAGGTGGAAAATGAGAAGACCTGAGTCCAAATGTAGTCTCAAACACTAGTCATGTAACTCTGGGGAAGTCACTTAACCTCTGTTTGCCTCAGTTTTCTCCATTGTAAAATGGGGATAATAACAGTACCTGCCTCCTAGGGTTGTGGTGAGAATCAAATGATTGATACTGATATTTTGTAGCGTGCCCAGCACATAGTAGGCTAGTTTCCTTTAAAAGAAACAGTATTGTTATTAGTATTAGAATTAGAAACAGTAATGTCCTTTTTGTTATAGTGAACAGTAGGGTGGAGTGGATAGGATATTTGGGACTTGGGGGCCACAAAGATCTGGGTTTTAATCTTTCCTCAGTGTATGACCAGGGGAAGTCACTTAATGTCTCAGTCTTAGTTTCCTCGTCTGTAAAATGGGGATAATAAAACACTTGCTTCAGGAGTATATTGCAATGTCTAAGGAAGGTAAGGGATTTTGCCTAGTGCTTTACAAACCTTAAATGGATATGGATGTGAACTCTTACTGGGATGCCTATAACAATGAGAATGCCCCTTCCTCCAGGAAGCTTTCCTGACTTTCCTCTCTACTTTTTAGGGGCTTCTTCACAGTTTGTAGGGTTTAAAAACTAGAAAGGATCTGAGAATCTATCTATCTAATCCAACCTTTTCATTTTACAGATGATGAAACTGAGGTCCAGGGAGGTGACTTGACTCCCCCAAGGTCACTTAGGCCTATAAGGGACCAATCCATCTGGGATGGGGGCCCCCAGGTCTTAGTTCCCAAATGAGCATCCTTTCCTTTGGCTCTGGGGGGCTTCGACTGAAGTAAAGTACCCTAGAGAAAAAGGACTCAGTGTTTTGGTCTGGTGCTTAGACTTAAGGAGAACAAGACATTACATATCAGACAGGTATGCAGGTGGGAGTTGGGGTTTAGTTTTAATCATTTACTTTACTTCACGACCTCACAGTTATCCTAGACTGGAAGTTCCTTGAGGGCAGGCTGCAGGCTCCATCCCAACTTGGGGCTCTCAGTCCACCACAGCCCAGCCGATCTCGCTGGAAGGAGGGTGGAAAGAGTTAAGCAGGTTCGCGGAGCGGGGCTCAGGTTAGGCAGGGAAAGGCAGCCAGGTGCAGCCTGGCCCCCTGCCTATCCCAATCCCCCTCCCTTCTGCCCTAGCGCCTTCTCTCGCCTGCACGCACGCACGCACACGCAGCAGGTGTGCACACATTCCCCCGAGACAGACCGACAGACCGACAGAAGGAGACAGGCCCCCACGTCTCCCCTGGGGGCTCGCCCGCATTCCTCAGGAAGAGGGGCTCCACCCTTGGGCCACGCCCTCCCCCACTTGGCTCTGGGCTTCTGACTGGGGGCTCCTCTAACGTCGGAAAGGCGGCCCTCGTCGTGAGCTTCCCGGAGGGCGGACAGGAGAGGCGTGGCGGGGGTGGGGTGTGTGTGGGTAGTCCTTGCTCTCAGGGCTTTGATCTTGACCTGGCAGGGCCGGACTTCTTTGTCTCCCGGGCTGAGCCGCCTCGCCCACAGCTCTGGGTTCCGGGATATCCCTTCGCCCCCTGCTTCTGCCCGGAAACAAGGAGGTCCCGGCAGAGCCCTTTTGGGGGCTGCCACCCTCTCTCCCCCACTTACTTGTCTCTGCTCTGTGCCAAGGAGGCAGGTGGGCCCTTCTCCACGTTTCTGTGCCCACCTGGGGAGCCAGGCTTTTTTTTTCTTTCTTCTTCTAAATAAACTCTTACCTTCTGTCTTAGAATCAATACTGTGTCTTGGTTCCAAGGCAGAAGAGAAGTAAAGGCTGGGCGATGGGGGTTTAAGTAGTATCTGAGGACACATTTGAACCCAGGACCTCTTGTTTCTAGGCCTGGCTCTCAATCCACTGAGCCACCCAGCTGCCCTTTAGTATGATTTTTTTTAAACCCTTGACCTCAGTCTTAGAATTATTACCATGTATCAGTTCCAAGGCAGATAAAGGCTAGACAAGTGGGTATAAGTGACTTGCCTAGGGTCATGCAGCTAGGATGTATCAGAATCTAGATTTGAACCCAGCTCCTCTTATCTCCAGACCTGGTACTCTGTGCTACCTAACTGGGAGCCAGTCTTTGTTCTAGGTTAGCTTTGGCAAAGTATTGATGGGTGTGCTGGGCTGGCACAGAAGCTGCTCCATTCCTTCTCTTCCCAGTGGCCAAGGGCATTTTTTGCATTCCTTGTCCAAAGCAAGCACTTCCTCCCTCATCTCTCTGGGGTAATGCTGGGGTTCACAGGCAGCTTGAAGTTGCAGTTTGGGTACCTGAACTTGAAAACCTTCACCAGTGCTGCTCTAGGTCCTCTGACGTTGTCCTTGTTCTCCTTCCTGAACTCCTCCAGGAAGCCTGCCGAGATTAGCCCTCAGTCCAGTATGCTGCTAGGCTGGTAGATGTAATCAGAGTACACTTTTAAGTTTAATATGAAATAATATTTTCTCCATTGCTTTCTTAAGTCTAGCCAATCAACAAAACAAGAAATCAAATCCTGATTTGTAGTTTTGCTGATTTATGAAGTGGAAAAAGGACCCACATTGAAAATGAATAACCTGCTCTCTCTAGTACCCTGTTGGCAAACCTACAGGATGTGTGCCAGGGCATACCAGAGGGGGCTGCTCCTTTCCTCCTCCCCACTGTACCTGAACACATTTCTCCCATCACTCATCCCTCTGCCCAGCAGCCCAATGGGAGGCTTTCTTTCTTCCCTGCCTGGAGTAAGGGGGTGGCTCACATGCATCCTGAGGGTTGCAGTTTGAGCATTTGGTCTTTAAAAGGTTCACCATCACTGCTCTAGTAGGTTTAAGCTAGCTTTGGCATGCCCCTGCCTGGGTCACCCTCTTCATTCCGCTTCCCATTAATCTTGAATCAAGGGTCGGTTGGTATCTGCTTGTCTACTTATTATCACAAACACTTTGCATCCTGGTGTCTCCTGTGTCTACCATTGTTCCAGAATAGGGATAGAGCCCAGCCTGGGGATTTTACTGGTTCAAGGGACTCAGAAATGAGGAAATTCCTTCTACCAATTCAAGTAGTGCCTTCTTGGAGCCTTTTTTTTTTTTTTTAACACCCTTACCATCTGTCTTAGAATATGTCAATTTTGGGGCAGAAGAGCCCAAAGGGCTAGGCAATGGGAATTAAGTGACTTGCCCAGGGTCACATAGCTAGAAAGTGTCTGAGGTCAAATTTGAACCCAGGTCCTCTTGACTCTTTCCACTGAGGCACCTCACTGCCTGATATTTTCCAAGTCTTAAAAGGCTTAGAGTTGCCTGGATTGCTGACAGTTTCAATGCTATTTTTCTTGGTGATTTCATTAGCTTCCTTGCATCAATGATCATCTCTAGACAAATGATTCTCCAATCTACTTATCCAGCCCTAACCTCTTTCCTGACCTCAGTCTCCAGTTGCCTATTGGACATCTCAACCTGAATGGCCAAGAGCCATCTTAAACTCAATATGGGCAAAACCAAACTCATGAGGGTTGTTCCCCCCAACCCTCTCTGTTCCTAATTTCTTATTAGTGCAGAAGACAACCGTATACTGCTAGTCTCTCAGGCTCCCAACCCAGGAGTCATCCTGGATTCTTCATTCTTGCTCACTGCCCATATCCAAATTGTGGCCAGGGCTTGTTGGTTTTACCTCTGCATCACCTCTCGAATCTGTCTTCTTCTCTCCTCTCTCATTGTCACCCTCTGGTTACCTCGTGCTTGCTTGGAGGCTCTGTTTGCCTCAAGTGTCTCCCCATTCCAACCCATCCTCCATTCGACCACCAAAGTGATTTTCCTAAAGCGTGGATCAGACCACGTAGCTCCTCTCCCTATTCAATAAACTCCAGGGGCTCCAGGAGCAAATAAAAAATGGCATTTGGCATTCTGAGTCCTTCAGAACCTGGCCCCCTCCTACCTTTCCAGTCTTCTTTTTTTAAACTTATTTTCTGTCTTAGTGACAACTCTAAGATAGAAAGGCAAGGGCTAGGCAAAAATGGGATAAATTGACTTGCCCAGGGTCACAAAGCTAGGAATGTCTGAGGCCAAATTTGAACCCAGGTCCTCCCAATTCCAGGCCAGGTGCTCTATCCTTTGTGCCACCTAGCTGCCCCTCCAGAATTCTTAAACCTCACTCCCTCTCATATATTCTCTTATCCAGTGACAATGGCCTCCTGGAGTATTCAGGAGCCATTTCTAAGCAGCTCAGTGCTGATTGTTAAATTATCCGTGGTCTTTTACACCTTGGAAAACCCTAAAACTTCTATAAGAGCTTGAATTCTTCTTTTGTTGACTGTCCAGACTTAAGAAAGTGAAGGAGAAAAATGTTAATAATACAGATTAAGCTTAAAAAAGGTGTTGTGGATGTGATTTCCTCCCCCAGAGAACCAAATTTTAAAATTGTTGACTGTTTTTTTTTTAACCCTTCCCTTCCATTTTAGAATCAATATTTGTATTGGTTCTAAGGCAAAAGAGTGGTAAAGGCTAGGCAATGGTGATTAAGTGACTTGCCCAGGATCACACAGATGAGAAGTGTGTGAGGTCAGATTTGAACCCAGAGAACCAACTGATAAACACTTATCAACACATACTTACATACCACACTCCATATCCCAACTCCAGGCATTTTCCCTGGCTGTCTGCCATGCCTGGAATTCTTTCGCTCATCATCTTGGACTCCTTTAACTTCCCTGGTTTCTTTCAAGACTCATCCACAGTACTATCTTCGGCAGGAAGTCTTTCTAGGAGCTTAGAATAGTGACTGACATATAGTAAGTGCTAAATAAGTGGATCAGAGATAGAATCTGACCTCAAGTTTTCCTGTTCCAATATGGCGACTGGCTTTTAGTCTGCAATTTCAGGTTGCTTTAAAATGAAGTAGAAAGAGGGTATGCAGTAGGTGCTTGTTGATGGGCTAAATACAGAAGCAATCAAACAAACAAACAAACAAAAAAACATCCATACAATTATGCCCAAAGGGCCTTAAAAGAATGCATGCCCTTTGAACCAACGATACCACTACTAGGTCTATATCCCAAAGAGATAAAAACATCTGGGCAAGAATCTGTTTGCACAAAAATATTTATAGCTGTGATTTTTGTGGTAGCAAAAAATTGGAAAATGAGGGGATGTCCCTCCTATATAAACTGGAAATATCTCCACGAACAGATGCAGAGTGAAATGAGCAGAACCAGGAGAATATTCTACACAGAAACTGTAACATTGTGGGATGAAGGTAATTGATTTTGCTACTAATAGCAAAGCATTGATCCAAGACTATTCTGACAGACTTATGAGTAGAAATCCAAAAGAAAACGTGTGATTTATCACTTGTTTTTATGGGTATATGATTTGGGGGTTTTGATTTTAAAGGATTACTCTTTTACAAAAATGAATAATATGGAAATGGGTTTGAGTGATTATGTATATATGTATGTATATGTATGTATAACCCACCTTCCCCCACAAAAAAAGCAAAAACAAAAAAATCCATAAAGAGTTTACTGTGTGCCCAGCACCATACTGGGGATAGAAAAACAACAACAAACAGTCCCTGCCCTCAGGGGGCTTCCATTCTAATGGTAGAGATGTGGATTTGGAGGTAGAAATGATCTCAGAAGAAATCTAGCCTGGTTCTCCTTTTACAGATAAGGAGCAGAAGCCCAGAGAAAGTAGATGATTTGCCAAAGGACACACTGGGGAATAAGTGGGAGACCCAGGATTTGAATCCATGTCCATTCCAGAACCATTAATAGTTCTGCTGTTGTCTAGTTGTTTTTGGTCATGTCTGACTATTTGAGGTTTTCTTGGCAAAGCTCCTAAAGTGTTTTGCCATTTCCTTCTCCAGCTTATTAAAAAACAAAAAACAAAAAACCCTTTACCTTCTCTGTTAGAATCAATACTGTGTCTTAGTTTCAATGCAGAAGAGAGGTAAGGGTTAGACAATGGAGGTGACTTGCCCAAGATCACACAGCTAGGATGTGTCTGACTTCAGATTTGAATCCTTTCTTTAGGCCTGGCTCTAGATCCCCTGGGCCATCTAACTGCTCCCTTCTCCAGCTCATTTCATAGGTGAGGAAACTGAGGTAAACAGGGTTAAAGCTTGCCCAGGGTCACAAATCTAGTAAGTGTCAGACCAGATAATAATAACTGAACTCTGTTTGCCATATAGCAAAGAGATTTCTTTCCTCCCTCCCTCCTTTCCTTCCTTCCTGTCTTTCTTCCTTTGTTCCTGTCTTTCTTCCTTCCTGTCTTCCTTCCTTGCTTGCTTGCTTGCTTGCTTCCTTCCTTCCTTCCTTCCTTCCTTCCTGGCTTCCTTCCTTGCTTCCTTGCTTCCTTGCTTCCTTCCTTCCTTCCTTCCTTCCTTCCTTCCTTCCTTCCTTCCTTCCTTCCTTCCTTCCTTCCTTCCTTCCTTCCTTCCTTTCTCCCTTTATGCTCATGTTTTCAGTGGAGGTAGTGAGGCTTCATTTGATCACCTTGTTATCAGTCTGTTTCCACAGGTAGCTTTGAAGAACTTTGTGCCCTTTTCCTATGAAGTATGTTGGTGGTTTGCCAGGTTGTCAATCCTGATTGCCCCTTAATAACCTGCCTCAATGTTCTAAAAGTACTGCTACAAACTTGTTTTGGTGTTTAGAGAGCTTTTTGGGGGGGGGGGGGTCCTTGGCTTCTTTACCTCTTTTGGGTATAAACCCAGCAGGACAATCTCTATTTTAGCCACTTTATTTGCACAATTCCAAAGCACTTTCCAGGATGATTATACCATATTGCAACTCCACCAACAATGTATTGACATGCTTACCTTTCCACACTCCCTCTAATGTTGGTAATATTATTATTTCATTGCTAACTATATCTTCTACCATGTGCTATTGCTTCACACATTAGTCCTATCTCTTCCACCAGGGTGTGAGGTCTTTATGAGCAGGGAGTGAGCATTAAAAGACTCAGCCTAGTCAGAATCTCAAAGGGACCTCAAGGACCATCTAGGGCAACCCATATATGAACAGGAATTATTTCTATAATATCCCTAATACATATTCTCTTCTTGAAGACCATTCTTCAGTGAGGGAGAACTACCACCTGCCAGGACAGCCCATTTTGCTTTAGGACATCTCTAAATGTTAGGAAGTTTTCCTTGACATCAAGCCTGCTCCTATTTCTGCCCTCTGGGGACAAATAGAACCCATCTAATCCCTTTTATACATGACAGCTTTTTGAATACTTGAAGGCAGCAATCATATCCTTTGTAAGTCTTCTTTTTCCCCCTAGGCTAAACATGCCCAGTTCCTTCAACTGATTTTCAGAGGTCATGTACTCAAGGCTATTCATTCACCATCTGGTTACCCTCCTTTGGGAACTCTACAGCTTGTCAATGTCCTTCAAACTATGGCGGCTAGAGCTCATAGGTACACAGTTAGTATCTGCTGGTTGGTAGATTCTTAGAGCATCAAGAATGACCAAGATTAACTTGCTAGGTGCCCACCCAATCCCAAATCATTGGTTCTCAAGGCATGGGAGACCCAGGTGGGGTATCCAACCATGCTTACCTGAAACTCCACTGCATCTCTAAATATGTAGCCCTCCTGTCAATAGAAATGGATCCAACAGCCCTTGAGTCTTTCTTCCTGAGATCCATCTCTGGGGATCCCTAGACTCTACATATGCAAAGGCAAATGAGCCAGTGGCTGGTCTCTCCTTCAGAACTTGGCTTTGATGGAGCTGGATCCACACCTGTAGTCTCTCCTAAAGGCTAACCCATTGTTCCAGAAGGGTGTCCTTGCAGGAGGAAGAGGTTATCAGGACAGGCTGCTCCTCTCCTTAAGCCCTGCCTCTGGCCCTACTCTGTTGAGTTAAGTTTGACCTCCTTTATTCAAACATGGAGGCTTAGGGAGAGAAAAGTATTTGTAGCCCAGCTCTTGGGGCTAGGGAGGTCTGCAGACACAGAGTATCAAGGATTTTAGGTTTCTCCTAGCTGTTCTCAAGAAAGAGATGATTTTGCTTTAGGGAGGAGGTTTAAAGGCTGGGTTGGGACATGGGGTTAACAGGCCCAAACCCATCCCGAAGGGAAGGGGCTGGGAGATTTATAGCCATGCACGAAAATAAATAAAAGGAAAGAGGATGGAGTCATTGCCTGGCACCCTCTCCTTCTCCCTTCCCACCCCAGGGCTGGAAAACAAAATTATGCTAAAAGACTCTTCTTGCTCTCTCTTCCTCCCTCCTCCTCCTCCCTCCCTTC
>NW_025348844.1:0-1314 GCF_016433145.1 Gracilinanus agilis
CTGAGCTGTAATGGGAAAGACTTGTCTTTTAAGGAAGGAGAAGACTTCAGAGATCCAGTGGTGATATAGTACTAAAGACAGAGAATGTTCTGTGATGCTTAGGAGAGGCAATTCTAGGGCTCAACCTGGACTGGACCTCTTCTGACCATCTAGGCTACTACTCCTTGAGTGACACAAGGATGGCATGAGCCAGTGACAGCTTTGGTCTGTACATGGAGCCCCTCACTATGCGTCCTTTGAGACATGAGGGAATGTTTTTCCTACCTGCCTTCCCTTTTTGGAGCAAGTTCCCATAATCAGCACTTAATGCAAGTTGTGAATTAATGTTTCCATCTCCCCAAACAACCTATTAGGTTAATAATTGAAAATTATCAAATTGTTAGGGAACACACTTTGAGAAGTGAGTGAAGTTTAGTGATAGATGACTTGTAGCTTGCAGCCTTAATTTACCACAACTGAAGTGGGATTTTGAGCTTGGAAATATAACCCCAAACTTTCTGGATTTCCTCCAGAATCTGGGATAAAGAAATTTATCTGTAAAGTATTGTTATTTGAGTAGTTATAGATGCCATATTAATGTGGGCTTTATGAAAGGATAATTTTTTTTAGCAGAAACGTCACATGTCAACTCTGCAAACAACTTAGGGATCAAAAATTCCTAAATAGTTCAATTCCTGTCAGAAGAAGATTTCTGGGGATAAAATCTGTTGGCTAACTGTTAATGTTTAATATCAGTTTCTATTGTGCTAATTTTCTCTCTGTGTCTCTGGTGTTCTAGTTTTTTGCCCCAGCCCTAGGTTCTAAGATGCTCCCCCTTGTGACCTGTCTGTCAGTCTGGGGAAACGGTCTCTGGTCTCCAAGCCTTCAGGACCCTGGCAGTCAACGCAGAGGCCCCTGAAGACCCTGTGCCTGCAGCTCCTCCTCCTGTCCTCCCCTCTCAGAGACTCTACGCCCCTTTTCAGCTTGAAGAAACTACAGAAGATTGAAACCATCGGCCCTCTTCCTTTACACTTTTGGAGGAGGGGAGGGGGACAGCATGAGACCTTGTGGGACGTTGTACCCCACAGAGACAGCATAAAACATTGTATCCCCTTGGTGAAAAAGTTTTTTCAGGCAAACTAGAGGCTGGAAAATCCCTTTTGTTTCCACTATTCTTAACCAGCAGCTTTTGTAAAGGAATGAATTAACACCGTTCAGCTTATGGCCCTGTGTCAGTATTACCAGGTAACCCCCACCCTTAATACAATGTGTGTTGACACTAATCTTTAAGGGACCACCTGAGGATGATTCCTTACGATCAAAAGGAAAAGTAGG
>NW_025348845.1:0-264 GCF_016433145.1 Gracilinanus agilis
TCATCAAAACAATATGGTACTGGCTAAGAGATAGAGAGGAGGATCAGTGGAATAGACTTGGGATAAATGACATCAGCAAGCCAGTGTATGATAAACCCAAAGAGCCCAACTTTTGGGACATGAATCCACTATTTGACAAAAACTGCTGGGAAATTTGGAAAACAATATGGGAGAGATTAGGTCTAGATCAACATCTCACACCCTACACCAAGATAAATTCAGAATGGGTGAACGACTTGAATATAAAGAGGGAAACTATAAACA
>NW_025348845.1:355-1161 GCF_016433145.1 Gracilinanus agilis
TTAAAGCAATTGTATAAAAAATCAAGCCATTCCCCAATTGATAAATGGGTAAGAGACATGAATAGGCAATTTTCAGGTAAAGAAATCAAAAGTATCAATAAGTACATGAGAAAGTGTTCCAAATCTCTAATAATTAGAGAAATGCAAATCAAAACAACTCTGAGGTATCACCTCACACCTAGCAGATTGGCTAAAATGAAAGAAGGGGAGAGTAATGAATGTTGGAGGGGGTGTGGCAAAATTGGGACATTGATGCATTGCTGGTGGAGCTGTGAACTGATCCAGGCATTCTGGCTGGCAATTTGGAATCATGCTCAAAGGGCTATAAAAGACTGCCTGCCCTTTGATCCAGTCATACCATTGCTGGGTTTGTACCCCAAAGAGATCATAGAAAAACAGACTTGTACGAAAATATTCATAGCTGCGCTTTTTGTGGTGGCAACAAACTGGAAAAGGAGGGGATGTCCTTCAATTGGGGAATGGCTGAACAAACTGTGGTATATGCGGGTGATGGAATACTATTGTGCTAAAAGGAATAATAAACTGGAGGAGTTCCAGGCGAACTGGAGAGACCTCCAGGAACAGATGCAGAATGAAAGGAGCAGAGCCAGAAGAACATTGTACACAGAGACTGATATACTGTGGTAAAATCAAATGTAATTGACTTCTGTACTAGCAGCAATACAATGACTCAGGACAATTCTGAGGGATTTATGGTAAAGATGCTACCCACATTCAGAGGAAGGACTGCAGGAGAGGAAACATATAAGAAAAGCAACTGCTTGAATGCATGGGTCGGGGTGGAC
>NW_025348845.1:1261-2487 GCF_016433145.1 Gracilinanus agilis
GGGGGGGGGGGTGAAAGAGAAAGTAGGAGCATGAATCATGTAACCATGTTAAAAATGAATATTAATAAATGTTAAAAAAATAATTCAATGTTTGATAATTATAACTCTCATCTTAATGCAGACTGGTTAGTATCCATGATTTTGCAGGTTCATAAGAGAAACACAATGCACAAGCCTAGTAAATCTGAATGAAGGGGAACTAGAACTAGAATAAGAAAATCACATCAAGGTTATTTTTCTTTATGTCCTAGGCGTTCTCTCTCTCTCTCTCTCTCTCTCTCTCTCTCTCTCTCTCTCTCTCTCTCTCTCTCTCTCTCTCTCTTTCTCTCTCTCTCTCTCTCTCCTTAAATCAAACCAATATTAAATAGGTCAAAAGGTCACAAATTTATATTTGATAAGTAAACAGGAAAGCAGATTTGAATCAAAGCTAGAAATGTTACTTTAAGTCTAATTAAACAGAAATTACTTGTCTATTAACTCTGATAATGGAAGTGAACATAATATTGTTAACATTAAAAACAATTTTTTAACCCTTACCTTTTGTTTTGGAATCAATATTGTGTATTGGTTCCAAGACAGAATAATGGTAAGGGCTGGGCAATGGGGGTTACGTGACTTGCCCAGGATCACACAGCTAGGAAGTGTCTGAGGCAAGATTTGAACCCAGGATTTCACATCTCTTAATCCACTGAGCTGCTCCCGCCCCCAAAAAATTTTAATCATTTTTTTTTTATTTTAAGGGTTTTTTGTCCTTCTACCTAAAAAAAGATATGTCTATATTTTTCAAACTTGTGAAATTTCAGTTTTATAATACCATTTTATAAAGTCCTGTTTATGACAAATGAAAAATTTATTTCATTTCAGTATTTTATAGATGATTAAGGATTCAAGAGAGAAAGAAGGAGTTATGAAGTGTTAAGACTTGAGTCCAAAGGATTCCTGAGTGAAAAGAAAGGAGGGAAGAAGCAAGCAAGCAAAGAAAAAGGGAAGGAAGGAAGAAGAGAACATGTTTCTTTCAATTTTCTCTAGTCACTGGGAATTTTGTTGGTAATCAATATCCAGTTAATCAGTCAATAGATATTATTGAATACCTACAATGTTCTAGGTGCAATGTTTTGTGATAAGCACTGGAGATACAAAAAAGCAGGCATAGAACTTTCCCTTCCATCAAGGAGCTTATAATCTAATAGGGAGGACATAAGTGTATATATATATATATACATATA
>NW_025348846.1:0-335 GCF_016433145.1 Gracilinanus agilis
GCAATGGTATGGCTGGATCAAAGGGCAGGCAGTCTTTTATAGCCCTTTGAGCATGATTCCAAATTGCCAGCCAGAATGGCTGGATCAGTTCACAGCTCCACCAGCAATGCATTAATGTCCCAATTTTGCCACATCCCCTCCAACATTCATTGCTCTCCCCTTCTTTCATTTTAGCCAATCTGCTAGGTGTGAGGTGATACCTAAGAATTGTTTTGATTTGCATGTCTCTAATTATTAGAGATTTGGAACACTTTCTCATGTGCTTATTGATACTTTTGATTTCTTTACCTGAAAATTGCCTATTCATGTCTCTTGCCCATTTATCAATTGGGGAA
>NW_025348846.1:434-935 GCF_016433145.1 Gracilinanus agilis
TTTGTCAAATAGTGGATTCATGTCCCAAAAGTTGGGCTCTTTGGGTTTCTCATACACTGTCTTGCTAATGTCATTTAACCCAAGTCTATTCCATTGATCCTCCTCTCTGTCTCTTAGCCAGTACCATATTGTTTTGATGACTGCTGCTTTATAGTATAGTTTAATATCTGGTACTGCTAGGCCCCCTTCCTTCACATTTTTTTTCATTATTTCCCTTGATATTCTTGATCTTTTGTTATTCCAAATGAAATTTGTTATAGTTTTTTCTAATTCAGTAAAGAAGTTTTTTGGTAGCTTGATAGGTATGGTGCTAAATAGGTAAATTAATTTGGGTAGAATTGTCATTTTTATTATGTTAGCTCATCCTACCCATGAGCAATCAATGGCTTTCCAATTGTTTAGATCCAGTTTTATTTGTTTGGAAAGTGTTTTGTAGTTGTTTTCATATAATTGCTGTGTTTGTTTTGGTAGATAGATTCCTAAGTATTTTATATTGTCTAG
>NW_025348847.1:0-351 GCF_016433145.1 Gracilinanus agilis
TAATCCCATATCAGAAATAGAAATTGAACAAGCCATTAAAGAACTCCCTAAGAAAAAATCACCAGGACCTGATGGATTCACAAGTGAATTCTATCAGACATTCAAAGAGCAACTAATCCCAATACTATACAAATTATTTGATATGATAAGCAAAGAAGGAGTCCTACCAAATTCCTTTTATGACACAAATATGGTACTGATTCCAAAGCCAGGGAGACCAAAAACAGAGAAAGAAAACTACAGACCAATCTCCCTAATGAACATAGATGCAAAAATCTTAAATAGAATATTAGCAAAGAGACTCCAGCAAGTAATTAAGAAGGTCATCCACCATGATCAGGTGGGATTTAT
>NW_025348847.1:451-927 GCF_016433145.1 Gracilinanus agilis
TGCAAAAATCTTAAATAGAATACTGGCAAAGAGACTCCAGCAAGTAATTAAGAAAATCATTCACCACGATCAGGTGGGATTTATACCAGGAATGCAAGGTTGGTTCAACATTAGGAAAACCATCCACATAATTGACCATATCAACAGTCTAACAAACAAAAATCACATGATTATCTCAATAGATGCTGAAAAAGCCTTTGACAAAATACAGCATCCATTCCTATTGAAAACTCTGGAAAGTATAGGAATAGAAGGACCTTTCCTAAAAATAATAAACAGTATATACCTAAAACCATCAACAAACATCATATGCAATGGGGATAAATTAGAAGCCTTCCCAATAAGATCAGGAGTAAAACAAGGATGCCCATTGTCACCTCTATTATTTAACATTGTACTAGAAACACTAGCAGTTGCAATTAGAGAAGAAAAAGAAATTGAAGGTATCAAAGTGGGCAAAGAGGAGACTAAGCTAT
>NW_025348847.1:1027-1144 GCF_016433145.1 Gracilinanus agilis
GTAGAAATAATCAACAACTTTAGCAAAGTGGCAGGATACAAAATAAATGCACATAAATCATCAGCATTTCTATACATTTCCAACACACTAGAGCAGCAAGAAGTAGAAAGAGAAACA
>NW_025348848.1:0-400 GCF_016433145.1 Gracilinanus agilis
TACCTCTTCATTCAATTCTATTCACCTCTTTACTATCTAGTTGTTCTGTCTGATCTCTTCTATTTATTCTAACTTCTCTTCACCTATCTTTTTATCTAGGTATTCTGATCTATGTACTAGTTTATGTATTCTAATCTATACATCTATGAGTCTATCTGTTTTCTGAGCTCTCTTCAATCTATTCTAATGTGTTCTGTGTGCACTGCCTATCCATCTGTATATTCTGTCTATTCCATCTTGTCTATCTGCTCTGTGAGCTCTCTCTTCCATCTCTGTGTTCTAGCTCTTCTATGTGTTCTTTCCATTCAATTTTGGTATTTTTAGTATCTATATGTTCTATATGATTGCTCTGTCCTAACCAGTCTACATGCTCTGTTTGGAGTCTAATTCATCAATTCTA
>NW_025348848.1:459-4853 GCF_016433145.1 Gracilinanus agilis
CATCTGTTCTGTGAACTTTTTCCATCTGTGTTCCATTACCTAGCTTTACTATCTATATGTTCTATGAGCTCTAACTTTTCCATCTATTCTATCTGTTCTGTGTTCTATCTATCCTTCCTTTTAATGTGCTCTACCACTTCATTAATTCTAACTTGTTCTGGCTAGTCATCTCTTTTGTAAGTGGATGGTCTATCTGATCTCTTCTATTTATTCTAACTTCTCTTCATCTATCTTTTTATCTACGTATTCTGATCTGTTTTACTCTATGTATTCAAATCTATACATCTATGTGTTCTATCAGTTCTCTGAGCTCTAACTCTTCCATCTATTCAATGTGTTCTACATGTAGTGTCTATCCATCTTTATATTCTGTCTGTTCCATTGAGTCTATCACTCTCTTCCATCTCTGTNGTGTTTTATCTATCCATTCTGTATCTTTTATCTATTCTATGTGTTTTCTACGTGTAGTGTCTATCCATCTTTATATTCTGTCTGTTCCATTGAGTCTATCACTCTCTTCCATCTCTGTGTTCTATCTCTTCTATAGGTTCTTCCTATTCTTTACATCTATCTATAGTATCTATGTGTCTTACCACTCTACAGGTTCTATTCTATTCTATTTGCTCTTTCTGTTGCATGTGCTCTACATCTTCCATCTCTTCTCTATAACTGGTTATTTACCATTTCTATCTGTGTTCTATTTGATTCATGGGTTCTTTCGACTCTCTGTGTTATCTATTCCATCTCTTCTGGGACCTTTCTTCCATGTGTTCTATCATCTATCTTTACTATTTATAAGTTCTATGAACTCTGTTATTTCGATCTATTCTATGAGTTTTCCTGCTCCATTTATTCTACCTGTTCTCTGTTCCACCTCTTCCATCTATTCTAAATGTTCTAACTTTTGTTTCTGTGTTCTTTCTGTTCTTTCAGTAGTATCTCTTCTATCTATTCCATGTACTCCATCTATTGTTATCTAATTCTGTAAGTTCATTCTCTTCTATCGCTGTGTTCTATCTCTTCTATGGGTTCTTCCTAGTATGTCCATCTGTCTTTACAATCTATATTTCTATCTGATTTCACTGTTCTAACCATTCTTCATGTTCTATCTACTCTATTGCTCTACTTCTTCCACCATTCTCTATAACTGTTCGTCTACCTTTCGTATCTGTGTTCTATCTCATTTATGGGTTCTTTCTACTCTGTGTGTCATCTATTCTGTCTTTTCTGTGAGCTCTCTTCCATCTGTGTTTTAGCATCTATCTTTAGTATCTATATGTTATATGAGCTCTATCTTTTCTGTCGGTTCTATTTCTATCTGTTCTGTGTTCTATCTAGCCTTCTTTTCTAATGTGCTCTATCTCTTCATTCTCTTCTAATTTCTTCTAGTTATTCATCTCTTCTGTATCTACATGTTCTATCTGATCTCTTCTATGTATTCTAACTTCTATTCATCTATCTTTTTATCTATGTATTTTGATCAGGGTTCTAGTGTATGTATTCTAATCTATACATCTATACATTCTATCTATTCTCTGAGCTCTGTCTTCCATCTATGCAATGTGTTCTATGTGTAGTATCTATCCATCTTTATAGTCTGCAAGTTCTTCCCTCTAGTCTATTTGCTCTGTGAGCTAACTCTCACCTATCTCTGTGTTCTTTCTCTTCTATGGGTTCTTCCTATTCTTTCCATCTATTTTAGTAACTATACGTTCTATGTGATCTATCTGTCTTAACCAGTCTACATGTTCTGTGTTATGTCGAATTTATCTATTCTATGACCTCTGTCTTTCCATCTATTCTATCTGTTCTGTGTTCTCTCTATTCAATGTGCTCTTCCTCTTCCATCTCTTCTGTTATATCTTTCGTAGGTATTGAATTATCTATGTTTTATCTATCCATTCTACACATTCTATCTATTCTATGTGTTTTACTTGTTCCATTTATTCTACTGCATCTGTGTTGTACCTTTGACGGGATTTGTTTCCTTTTGCAAATCATTTATGTGCAATTGGTTTTCCCTTTTAATACGGGGAATGGAGATGGAAAAGACTGAGAGAAGGAAACACCAAAGAGAGGGAGGACTGAGACAAATTTATTTTTGTTATTACAATCACTCTTAAGAGTGATTGCCTTAAGGCAATAGTTTTTTCTGTCTCAACTTAGCCTTTTTTCCTGATAGAAATCCACCAAAGTTTTGTAATGCCCTTTCTTATCATTTATTCATTCATTTACAATATTTCATGAGTATTTACTTGACAGATTTACTGTTTTCTAGTTTTCCTTTCATCATCTACAGACCATATTGTGTCAGAGGAGAAATTTAGTAGGGCTCCCTTCCCCCCCACAAAAAAAGTTCCTATCATTATGATAATTGGTTGTTCTTTAAATGAGTAATTTTTGTGGTAAAAATATTATAAAACTGTGTTCATGATCAGTTTTTTCTTGCATATACTTTTCGGGAACAGGTTTTAAAAATTGGCTTATTTTGTTCTTGATTTCAGATGAACCTTTTTAATTTTTCCTGGAAATGAATTTTTCCTTTTTAATCACATTTTCTAATTCCTAATGTATATTTTAAAATAGTCAACTTAATTTAATTATGATTTCATTTTCTTATTAATATTATTAATATTTTATTAGTGAGTTCTACTGAGCATTCCAATATTCCATAATCTTTTTCAATAAAGAAAAGAAAGGGGGCAGAGAAGCATGCATCTGAGTAAAAATCACCCAGTCAAGGAGAGGTGCCCTTCACAAATCTGGATTGTTAACTGTGTAAATTCAAACAGGATCTATTATTTTGGAAGGGCTTCCAAAACAGAATCAGAAATACTCTTTTCTGCCTTTTTTTTGATGGCTCAGATTACATCAATTTTAACTCAGTATGCCTTTCAAAAATATTTTATTTTTTAAATCTTTTATTTTTTACAAACATTTTTTCCATGTTTCCATATTTCATTTTCTTTCCTTCTCCTCTCCTCTTCCCACTCCTGAATCCGATAAGCACTTCCACTGGGTTATACAAATGTTATGTGAGTACACGTTTGATTCCAAATTCTTTTGCCGCAGCAAAAATTGGTCTTTTGTGAAATAAAACCCACTTAGTTTCTATCGTGATGATTCTATAGTGTTATAAAAAGTGGTAACAGTAGATGTATAATTGTGTCATTTATAGACTATTTCCAAATATGAAATAGAAGTTCCAATTATTCCAAATATGCATTCAAATGGCGCTACTTTACATGTGATCCTTGCATAGTTATGATTTCATTGCAACAAAGAATCTAGGTTAAGACAATATTGATTACTAAGCCCGGATATTTGAGATGGAAAATCTGTATGTAATAGAAATTCATTGTTTCTGACTTTTTTTTGGCTGTTCTGTGCATATGAAAATTCTCCTTCCCCGATGTTTCATTTTCCAATCATTTATAAAATGATGTAAGGGAATTGTAACTGAGTGAAAGAATGACTTAAATATTTCCTCATGAAGGCAATAAAAATTAATTGGCAGGGGTACCATGTATTCCAACATAATTTTGTATTATAAAAATACTTGGTCATCTTGTATTCCGGCGAATCTTTTGGCTTATTGCAATTTGTTGATGTCGCCTGTTGCTGCTATGACTTTTAGAAAGTATATTTCAATTGTACCCATGTCATTTAATTAAAAGTTTATCTGGATCTGCAGCTTTATTTAATAATGTATGCCACTTTCCATTTTTGTCATTTAATATTTGTTATCGGAGGCAGGGACTTGACCCATGTCTGGTTGCCTTTTCATGCTGACAACTTATATCAGCATTGGCGAAGCATTGGCACGCGGGCCAACCCCAGCACAGGGCAGCTGCTGTGTACCCCTTCTGCCCAACAATGGAGAACATTTTTGCATGCCCCACCCCCCTGTCCAACCACCTAAAGCAAACACTTCCTCCATGCTCTCTCTGGTAATTGGGGGTGTGGGGATTTGTTTTGGGGTGTCTGGCCTCACAGACAGCTTGAAGTTGCCCTCTGGGCGTGTGAATTGAAATCTTCACCAATGGTGACTCATATTATCAGCAATCTTCTTGTATCATTCTCTAGCTTATGCTTAATTTTGGCCACATCATTTGCTCAGTCCTCTCCAGTTTCTTTGAATTCCTCATAATGCAGTAATATTTCATTCTGTTCATGAATGACAATTTGTTCAGCCATTCTCCATTTGATTGGCATATCATT
This sequence comes from Gracilinanus agilis, assembly GCF_016433145.1. Lineage (NCBI taxonomy): Eukaryota > Metazoa > Chordata > Mammalia > Didelphimorphia > Didelphidae > Gracilinanus > Gracilinanus agilis. The sequence continues at coordinate 4,681 of NW_025348848.1, forward strand.
TGTTTCTAACTTTTTTGCAATGAGAAAAGATTCTTCTTAGTATGTGTGGGATCTTTCTTTCATTGCTTTTGTTGTTCTATAAAGCCAATGATAGGGCTGTTGAATCAAAGGGTAGGAACAATTTGGTGCTTTTCTTGCTTAATTTAGAATTGTTTTCCAGAACTAAAAGACCA
>NW_025348849.1:0-2889 GCF_016433145.1 Gracilinanus agilis
ATGCGCATGCACGCTCCAAGGTATAGAGAGCTGGCTTCTGAGTGAGAAAGCCCTGGATTTAAATTGTGCCTCTGGCTCATCCTGGCAGAGTGACCCTGGGCAAGCCATTCAGTGCTCTAGACAGCTCCCTAAGCCTAGACATGGAGAAAAGGTGTTGACCTACATTGCACTGTAGAGGGAGCCTATCCAGGGAAACAGAAGGGCCAGAAGCTGTGATTTCATTGATTAAAGGCAACTGCCAGGAGAGGAAAACCCCAATACCATTTGTGGATCTGCCCCTTAGAGTGGCTGAGGGCACTTGGGGATTTTGCCTAGGGTCACATAGCCAGGATGTAGCAGAGATGGACTGGAACCCAAGTCTTCCTGGCTCCGAAGCTGGCCAGCTGGCATATGTACTCTCCAGACCAAATCTGGCCTCTGAGTTTTAAGATCTTTCTCCAAAATGCCTGCTGGATGCCCCACTCACATCTGAAATTCAACTGGTTGCAAAGCTGAATTCTTCCTCAAACCTGCCCATCCTCTCCACTTTCCTACCTGTGGCACCAGAGGACACCATCACCATCCTAGTCTCAAAATCTCGGTGCATTTTTACAGTCTTCCCCCTTCTTCCTTCCCCATTCCCTTATATATCTTCTTTCCCCCATCCCCCCATGCCTTCCTTCCCCACCCCCACCCCCATATCTAATCAGGAGCTGAGTATAGTGGTCTCCATGTCCTTGATATCTCCCAAGTTGCACAACCCCCTAGTCAAGGCCCTCATCACCTCTACAGCAACAGTCTCCTAATTGGTCTTGCTTCTAGCCTTTCTGGTCTCAGATCCACCCTTCAAAGAGTTGCCAGAACAATCTTCCTGAAGCCAAAATCGGACCTGCTCATTGTCTTGAAGACAAAATGCACCCTTGAGCCAGATATTTAGGGCCTTCTGCCACCTGGCTCCAACTATCAGGAGTGTGGCTACTAGATTACAGGAGCTGAGTTACATTCTGCCTTGGCCATTGCCACTTGGATTCCCTGGGCCTCAGTTTCTTCATCTGTAAAATGAAGTAGGACTAAGGGGTCTCTTGGTTTCCTTCCTGCATGAGATCAATGAGCCTCCCTTCCATGGGCCTTATTCCAACACTTCCCCCCCCCCTCCACATATGATTACATTCTGGATAGAATGTTAAACTCTCTGAGGGAAGGAGCTGTTCCACACTGTCGTGCCCCCAGGGTCTAACTCGAGTTATTATCTTTGCAACCTCAGCACTTAGCAGATATACACTTAAAAAGGGCTGTTGACTGAGTGATTCCAGCCGAACTAGGCTGCAGGGCCATTCCCTATATATGCTGGCTACCCCAATCCATTAATCAACAAGTATTCTTCATTAGGCCCCTAGCCTGGAATGGGATCTGCCCTCATCCTGGCCTCTCCCAGAATCCTATTCTTTTCAAGGTTTGGCTCTGATGCCAGCTCGCCAAAGAAGCCTGGATTTCCTTTTTGCTCCTGCTTTTTGACTCCACCTGTCAGATCCCTAGTTTCTAGCTAAGCATCCCTGAGGCAGGGGCTGTCATTTGTCATCATCAGTATGGAGACAGACAGAGCTCTGCACCCAGGATCGCAGATGTCCAGCTGGAAGAGGCCTGGCAGCCACCTAAGCCTCCTTTTACAGAGAAGGGAACTGAGGCCCAAAGAGAGGACACAGGTAGTAACTGGCAAAGCTGCCCTGTGACTCGAAACCCATCCCTCTGTCCATTACACACAACCCTAGAAGGCACTTTGCAGTTTGGTCCTCCAAATCCGAATTCAGTATTTACCACCTCACTCCAATTAACTGAAAGTAAGCAAAACCCACGCAGGCAAGCCAGGGAAGGAAGCTGAGGAGCCCTGTGACATCTCCTCAGAGAGACATGCAAGAGCTTGAGCGAGCCTACACACAAACACACACACACACACACACACACACACACACACACACACACCAACCCAGGTAATCAGTGTCCTTTCTGAATCAGAATCAGCAGCAACCAGGATGCTCCATGATGTGCCTAGAAATCATCAGAGGCAGCTAATACCTGAGGAAATGACTCTCCCCTCCTCCTCAGCCCTCTAATACAGTAAGAAAGGAGGATCATCTAGAGAGGGACAGCGAAGAGCTCTTTTGCCCCAAACTGGGGAGCAGTAAAAGCCCTGGTTGGAGGAGAGGGAGAGGAGAGGGGCAGGGCAAAACCTGTGATTTCATTAGCATAGGGCACTCCCGGATGAGGAAACTCCCTCTGCCAATGCAGATGGGTACCTTCTCTGCCTAGAACCCTGAGACATTAAATGAAGTGCTTGGGGACACACAGGCAAGATGGGCAAAGTATGGGACTTGAAAGCAGGATTTCCCAGCTCTGGGTGCTCCTTTTGCCTCTCTAACAAGCAAGGGTATACCTGAAAGCTTTGAAGAAAACATCAAATGCTAGGAGAGTCTGTCACAAATCTGGCCCCAAAGGGTTGATCTTCCTTTTAGCTTCCCAAATAACACTCCCACAAGCCACTGCCCTCAGCCTCTGCCTGGAATACCTTTCTTCTCCCTCTCTCCCACACCTGTCTAATTCCTGCCCAGCCTGCAAGGCTCAGTTCCAGTGCCACCTCCTTCAGGAAGCCTTAGGCGGTCCCCAGCCCAGATCATCTCTCCCCTCCGAGCTGGGCTGCCAGTTATTTCCACTCCCTGGGGCTCCTGCTTACAAGTCTTCCAGGAAGGGATCCTGTGAGTGCCTCCCGGAGCACTTTCTTTGTATTTCTCTCCCTGAGCATCCCCATTAGAGCACTGACTTTTTAGCCTAGAAAGAGGAAGACTGCAAACCTCCAAGCCCTTCCTAGACAGTGTTCCAAGCCTCCTCCGCTCCTCCTCCTCCCCCACCCCACCC
>NW_025348849.1:2924-3837 GCF_016433145.1 Gracilinanus agilis
CAACCAGGACTAGCCAGGATGCCTCCCAGCCCTCCAAGAGCTTGCTCCCGGCTTCCCCCACTGCTCTCCCGGCTCCCCGTGGGTGGTTAGGAACGAAGTCGGCACCCTCACTGGAGTGCCCGTGTGAATGAATGACAAAGGGAACCCTGCGCTGGGGCTGGAAGGCTCTGGGCAGAGGCTGATGGGAGAAGGCTCAGCACCTCGTCTGGGGAGGGGGTCCTATCCTAGGCCGAGTGGGGTCCTCTGCGGATCCCCAGGTGCCCCGGCGCCAGGCAGCCAACTCACGTGCATCATGGTGACCAGGTGGCAGGGGTTGAGCAGGTATATGACGGTCTTGGTGGCGAATTTGAAGCCCACTTCCACGCCGAAGGTCAGACACAGGGCCACGAGGAGCAGATTCTTGAATAGGCTCTCCTTGGCGGCGGGCGGCTGCTGCTGCGATCGGAGGCGAGGGAAGGCCCCTCGGGCTCCCCAGTCCTCCTTGGGCTTCCACAGGAGATGCCATAGGGCCACTAGGATCTCCAGCACGGCCAGGGCCAGGAAGGCCCCGCTCTCCAGCAGCCGCTGCTTCCACGACAGGAACGCAGCACAGTCGGGGCCCCCGTTGCCTTCAAAGCTGGGGTCCACGCCCCCGTAGAGCCAGTCCAGGAGGCTCTGGTGGCTGTACCTGGCCATAGTCTTCTTCTAGGGCAGTTCTGCTTGACTAGCCGGGAACGGACGGGAAGAGGCTGCACCCGCGAGGCTCGGGAGCCTGCTGGACGGCACGTAGCAAAGCGGAGACCCCTCTCCTCGAGTCACTGGGACGCCCGGGCCAGGGGGCACATGGGCCCCGGGGCTTCCGACTGCTCCCGAGCCCCCACCGCCCCCAGGCTCCAGCTCCGGGTCCCAGCCCAAGGAGCGAGCGGCTTTGCTG
>NW_025348850.1:0-981 GCF_016433145.1 Gracilinanus agilis
CTTCCCACTCCCCTGCTCCCCTTGATTTATCCCTTCTGACTTTCTCATTAGGGTTAGATAGAGTTTTTTATCCCCATGGATAATAAAGCTACTCTTCCCTCTCCGGGTTGATTACACTAAGAGTAAGGTTTGATTATTACCTCTTAATGCTCTCTTCCTCTCCTTCTTATAATAGTATTTGTCCCCTCTCCCTCCCATGCCCTCTTTGTGTATAATAGAATATTCTATTTTCTTATTCACTCAAGTTTCTCTTGGTGTTCCCTGCTATTTACCCCCTCTTTACCATCCCCCACGCCATCTTAGATTATTTAGTGTTCCATCCTCACCCTGTGAATTATTCTTCTGATTACTTATAATAGTGAATGTTATAATAGTGAATAGAGTTCACTACAGAGAATTATACTAACATTTCTCTACATAGGAATACAGATAATTAGATCTCACTGAGGCCCTTAAAAAGGCAAATTTAAAAATTATAAGTTTTCTTTCTTTCCCCTCTGTATCTTATTTACCTTTTCAGGTTTCTCTCGATTTTTGTGGTTCGATGTCAAACTTTCCATTTAGCCCTGGTCTTTTCTGTGAAAATACCTGGAATTCTTCAATTTTGTTGAATGCCCATACTTTCCCCTGGAAATATATAGTCAATTTTGATGGGTAGTTGATCCGTGGTTGCAGGCCCAGCTCTCTTGCCTTTCTGAATATCGTATTCCAAGCCTTACGGTCTTTTAGCGTGGAGGCTGCCAGATCCTGTGTGATCCTGATTGGTGCTCCTTGATATTTGAATTGTCTCTTTCTGGCTTCTTGTAAGATTTTTTCTTTTGCTTGAAAGCTTTTGAATTTGGCAATAATATTTCTAACCGATTTCTTCTCTGGGTCGAATGTAGTGGGTGTTCTATGAATCCTTTTGATGTCTATATTGCCCTCTTGTTGTAGTACTTCAGGGCAATTTTGCTGAATAATTTCTTTTAGTACGGAGTCCAG
>NW_025348850.1:1081-1853 GCF_016433145.1 Gracilinanus agilis
TTTCCTTCTATTTTTTCAGTCTTTTGACTTTGTTTTATTTGTTCTTGTTGTCTTGAGAGATCGTTAGCTTCCAATTGCTCGATTCTAGGCTTTAGGGATTGATTTTCGGCTATAATCTTTTGGTTTTCGGCCATAATCTTCTGGAATTCCTTTTCAATCTGGTCATTTCTGGTGTTCAATTGCAAGATTTTACCTTTTAAACAGTTATTTTCTTGCCAGATCTCTTCCATTTTCCTCAAAATCTCAGTTTTGAACTCTTCCATAGCTTGTGAGGGGTTTTCCTTATTTGAGGAGGGTCCAGATGCTTGTTTGTTCTCCTCCTCTGTTTGCTTGGTTGTCTGGATTTTCTCTGTGTAAAAGTTGTTGAGTGTTAAGGGCTTCTTTTTCTTGTTGTTATTCTTTTTCTTCTGAGTTTCCTGAGGTTGGGTAGCCATCATTAGCCCAGCAGCTTCTCAGGTTTATCCTCGCGCTCAGTGTCTGTCCGCGGTCTATTGGTACCTGAGGTCTGAGTTCTGGTTTTTTCCAAGGTCAAGCCCCCTAGTGGACCCCCTTGCTTGATCCTCTGCAGGAGGTTCCTTTACAAGTCTCAGGGCGCTGCTTCCGCAGTCGTATACCTGTCTGCACTGGTTCCCCACTCAGGTTTTCAGAGCTTTAGTTCCTGGCTGTGTCTGCCTCCACCCAAACCTCCGCCAGTGCCTGGGCGCTCTGCGCTGGGCGTCCACTCGCTGCCCTCTCGCTCAATAAGCTCTGGCTTATTGGGGTCCTAAGTCTT
>NW_025348851.1:0-2764 GCF_016433145.1 Gracilinanus agilis
ATAGGAAGGGAGGAAGGAAGGAAAGGGAGGGAGGGAGGGAGGGAAGGAAGGAAAAAGAAATAAGAAGGAGAGATAGATGTAGTTCTGGAAACACTGGTCTTTATTAGTGATGTAGTAGTAAGGTGAGAAAAATATTGACAAAAAATTGATAATTGGTAGGGGTTAATATTCATATGTTGGTGATTGCTAGTCAAAGGACAGAACTTGTTCCAGTCTCACCTGGTTATTTCTCAAATGCTGATTTTTTTACAAGGAAAATGGGGGGGGGGGAGTTGAAATCTCAATTAATATTAAAATAATTTTCATCAGAGAAAGCTAGACATATCTGATTCTGAAAAGTTTGTCAAAAGATTACGTGAAAAGAAGTTATCCTTCTTAGCTTTTTTAGCTGCCATTTCATTGATATTAGGAACTTCTGCTGATAAATTCTTTTTAACAATGCATATGGGCACCTTCTCTGAAAGTAACTTTTAGAGAGTTTTTGAGGAGTCCTGATGAAATTAAATGACTTACCCAAGGTTACACAGCCAGATGATGACTTACACAAGGTTACACATAATAGAAACAAAATTTGAACTGATCTTCTGCCTCTGAGATCAGCTCTCAATCTACTTTCCAAAATTCTCTTATTTTGATTGCCCAATCTTCTGAGATATTAAGCAATTATTGAGCATCATAACTTATAAGAATTAAAGCTAAAAGGGAAATTAGAAGTCATCTAAATCTAATCTCCTTATTTCACAATGGAACAGGAAGGGAATGTGGAAAAGGTCCAGAGACATAAATGGAGTGGCAGAGGTAGGATTTGAACCCTTGTCCTAATTCCAGATCTAGTGTTCTGGTCCCTGGACCACAGATGACTATTTAATATTGCTAATCTCTGCCTAAGTGAATAGAAATTTTGATTGCTAAAATTCTCTGGTGTCAGTGTCTACAACAGGATGAATATGAAATTGAGGAGAGGAGAGAGGGAACACATTCTGAACATGTAAACTTCATTTGATCTTGACCCAGCTTACATTCAACTCCTTTCTATTCTTCTAAGGGCCCTAGAAATTGGTCAAACTACTTTCCTGTCAAGTGTCACCATCCATTCTGGACCAGAGAATCTCTTTTTCTCTGGCCCATAGTGCAACAATATAGTCCCATAATTTTTCCTCTATCTTATTCTTTCCAAGTAAAGAAAATAACTCCTTGGAGGTTTTCTAAAATTGTATTTTTTCTAGTCAGTATTGACAAGTAAATAGTGGAAAAGGGGGAAGTTCCTTTCTAAATCCTTCTGTCTCCTTGTTGTTCACTTGAACAGTCTAAAGCAGTGATGGTGATCCTTTTAGAGATGGCGTGCCTGGCCTTCCCTACCACTAAGTGCTGAGTGTGCCTTTCACTCTCCTTACTCTACAGAGGGTAGATGAAGTGAGGAATGTTCTCAGTGAGTGTAGAGAGGGGGAGGGAAGTGGACCAATCATCCTGCTCCCCTCCAGCTCTGCCACCTGGGTGCCACCCACTTTACTCCCTGTGTGCTCCAATTGGGCTGCTTGGCAGAGGGGCAGGGAATGTGAAAAAATGTCATCAGACATTGGAGAGGGGAAAGGGAGCAGCTCTGCCCAAGTTCTTCTGCCTTTCTAGTAATGAACTGGGGGGCTGGAGGGAATGGGTACTCACATGCCCACAGAGAACACTCTGTGTGCCATCTTTGGCACCCATACCATAGATTCACCATCACTGGTCTAAAGAATTATAAAAGTGTACAAAAGTAACATGTTCTTGTAAAAATAAGAAATTGAAGATTCATATTCATTTCAGAGAAAACCCAGTCTCAGCAAAATTGTGTGTGGAGTTCTAGAATGGGAAGCAATCTAGTCCTCTGTGGATGGGATAAGGGAAAGAAATGGAATGGGATTATGATAGTGGGACTAATCAATGAGTGTGTACTAATCCTTACAATGACTATTGACATTGGCTTATAGCTATTCTTACCTCTATTGCCAAAAGGAAATAGAGAGATTTTTATAATTCAATCCTTTTGTTATACACACTCAGTTCCAGCTGAGTGTCTAATCTCTCTTTGCTACCCTAGTGGTGAGAAAGGAAAAAAGAAACTATTGTAAGTCACCAGGTGAATATGCAACAAGATGAGAATAGTGCATATGTGCCAAGGACTTATCTGTTTATAGAAATGGACATTTCTTTATAAGAGATTTACATGAAGGGTGGTTCTAACCCTGGGAGGTTTGTTACTATCTATATTTGCATGTGTGAAAAAGAAATTTAGAAGCAAAAGATGAGCATCCAGCACAGGTGATATCTAAAATTTTTGTGTTACCTTTCCTCCAACTGTTCACGAGCTTGACAAACCAGAAGGAAGACACAAGACCTAAGAACAACATAAGTCTTTACTGTACATTAGCACAACTATCCCAAAATGGTTTGAGAAGGAATGAATGTAGGTTTAAAACCATGAACTAACTGGCTGTCAGAGGGAGTTAGTGTTTCTAACACTAAGTCAGATAAAGCCTTGAGACAAGGACTTTGATCTTATTGGAAAGAAGAAGTTGAATTTAAAAGAAAAACTAAATGCCTCTGGGCTCTAATTATCTGGCTCATTGGTCTGTATTCCCAGAGAGTTTAGTCTCTGAAGCAGAGGGAATGATAAACCTCTCTTCTTATGGAGGAAACACAGATGAGATATTTTTCCTCACCCTACCTTTCTTGAGGGTTAAAGAAGCCTTGAATTGAATTGAAAGCAGGAAAGAAGGAACAATGG
>NW_025348852.1:0-1073 GCF_016433145.1 Gracilinanus agilis
AGCAATCAATGGCTTTCCAATTGTTGAGATACAGTTTTATTTGTTTGGAAAGTGTTTTATAGTTGTTTTCGTATAATTGCTGCATTTGTTTTGGTAGATAGATTCCTAAGTATTTTATATCGTCTAGGGTTATTTTAAATGGTGTTTCTCTTTCTACCTCTTCCTGCTCTAATGTGTTGGAAATATATAGAAATGCTGATGATATATGTGCATTTATTTTGTATCCTGCAATTTTGCTAAAGTTGTTGATTATTTCTACAAGTTTCTTAGTTGATTCTCTAGGATTTTTTAAGTTTACCATCATATCATCTGCAAAGAGTGATAGCTTAGTCTCCTCATTGCCTATTTTGATTCCTTCAATTTCTTTTTCTTCTCTAATTGCTACTGCTAGTGTTTCTAGTACCATGTTGAATAATAGAGGTGATAATGGGCATCCTTGTTTCACTCCTGATCTTATTGGGAAGGCTTCTAATTTATCCCCATTGCATATGATGCTTGTTGATGGTTTTAGGTATATACTGTTTATTATTTTTAGGAAAGGTCCTTCTATTCCTATACTTTTCAGTGTTTTCAATAGGAATGGATGCTGTATTTTGTCAAAGGCTTTTTCAGCATCTATTGAGATAATCATGTGATTTCTGTTTGTTAGACTGTTAAGGTCAATTATGTGGATGGTTTTCCTAATGTTGAACCATCCTTGCATTCCTGGTACAAACCCCACCTGATCGTGGTGGATGATCTTAATTACTTGCTGGAGTCTCTTTGCTAGTATTCTATTTAAGATTTTTGCATCTATGTTCATTGGGGAGATTGGTCTGTAATTTTCTTTCTCTGTTTTTGATCTACCTGGCTTTGTAATCAGTACAATATTTGTGTCATGAAAGGAATTTGATAGGACTCCTTCTTTGCTTATCATATCAAATAATTTGTATTGTATTGGGATTAGTTGCTCTTTGAATGTCTGATAGAATTCACTTGTGAATCCATCAGGCCCTGGCGATTTTTTCTTAGGGAGTTCTTTGATGGCTTGTTCAATTTCTTTTACTGATATGGGATTATTTAGGTATTCTATT
>NW_025348852.1:1172-10350 GCF_016433145.1 Gracilinanus agilis
ATTAGATTGACCAGTACTTTGTCTATTTTATCTGTTTTTTCAAAATACCAGCTTCTAGTCTTATTTATTAATTCAATAGTTCTTTTACTTTCGATTTTATTAATTTCTCCTTTGATTTTTAGTATTTCTAATTTAGTTTTCATCTGGGAATTTTTAATTTGCTCGTTTTTTTTTTTTTTTTTTTTTTTTTTTTTTTTTTTTTTTTTTTTTTTGGATATAAATTTCCCCCTGAGTACTGCCTTGGCCACATCCCACAGAGTTTGGTAGGATGTCTCATCATTGTCATTCTCTTCAATGAAATTGTTGATTGTTTCTATGATTTCTTCTTTGACTAACTGGTTTTGGAGAATCATATTGTTTAATTTCCAATTGGTTTTTGATTTGCCTGTCCAAGTGCCCTTACTAATTATTATTTTTATTGCATTATGATCTTAGAAGGTTACATTTATTATATATGCTCTTTTGCATTTGTTTGCAATGTTTCTATGCCCTATTACATGGTCAATCTTTGTGAATGTACCATGTGCAGCTGAAAAGAAGGTGTATTCCTTTTTGTCCCTATTTATTTTTCTCCACATATCAATTAAATCTAATTTTTCTAGGACTTCATTCACCTCTCTTACCTCTTTCTTATTTATTTTTTGGTTTGATTTATCTAGATTTGAAAGAGGAATATTTTGATCTCCCACTATTATGGTTTTACTATCTATTTCCTTCTTGAGCTCTACCAGTTTTTCCTTTATGAATTTGGATGCTATACCACTTGGTGCATACATATTGAGCAGTGTTATTTCCTCATTGTTTATACTGCCTTTAATCAGGATGTAATGACCTTCCCTGTCTTTTTTAATCATATCTATTTTTACTTTGGCTTTGTCAGAAATCATAATAGCTACTCCTGCCTTCTTTTTCTCATTTGATGCCCAAAATATTTTGCTCAAGCCCTTCACCTTAAACTTGTGTATGTCTACCCGCCTCATATGTGTTTCTTGTAGACAATATATGGTAGGATTTTGGTTTCTAATCCACTCTGCTATTTGCTTCCATTTTATGAGCAAGTTCATCTCATTCACATTCAGAGTTATAATTATCAGTTGTGCATTCACTGACATTTTTGTATCCTCCCCTAGTCCCACCTCTTCTTCTTACACTATTTTCTTTTAAACCAGTGGTTTGCTTTGAGCCAGTAACCCTTATCCCCTCCCTTGATTAGCTTCCCTTTCTAACTCCTCCCTTGTTATTCCCCTCCTTTTATTTTTAAAGGCCTAATGAATTCCCTCCCCCTTCTCCCCTCCCTTTTTTGACCTCCCCACTCCCCTGCTCCCCTTGGTTTATCCCTTCTGACTTTCTCAGTAGGGTTAGATAGAGTTTTTTATCGCAATGGATAATATAGCTACTCTTCCCTCTCCGGGTTGATTACACTGAGAGTAAGGTTTAAATATTACCTCTTAATGCTCTCTTCCTCTCCTTCTTATAATAGTATTTGTCTCCTCCTCTTCCCATGCCCTCTTTGTGTGTAATGGAGTATCCTATTTTTCTTATTCACTCAAGTTTCTCTTGGTGTCCCCTACTATTCACCCCCCTCTTTCCCACCCTCCATGTCATCTTAGACCATTTGGTATTCCATCCTCTCCCTATGAGGTATTCTTCTGATTACTATGATAGTGAATACTATAATAGTGAATAGAGTTCACTACAGAGAGTTATACATAACATTTCTCCACATAGGAATACAGATAATTAGATCTTACTGAGGCCCTTAAAAAGGCAAATTTAAAAATTATGAGTTTTCTTTCTTTCTCCTCTGTTTCTTAATTACCTTTTCAAGTTTCTCTTGATTTTTGTGGTTGGATATCAAACTTTCCATTTAGCCCTGGTCTTTTCTGTGCAAATACTTGGAAATCTTCAATTTTGTTGAATGCCCATACTTTCCCCTGGAAGTATATAGTCAATTTTGTTGGGTAGTTGATCTGTGGTTAAAGGCCCAGCTCTCTTGCCTTTCTGAATATCATATTCCAAGCCTTGTGGTCTTTTAGCATGGAGGCTGCTAGATCCTGTGTGATCCTGATTGGTGCTCCTTGATATTTGAATTGTCTCTTTCTGGCTTCTTGTAAGATTTTTTCTTTTACTTGGAAGCTCTTGAATTTGTCTATTATATTCCTGGGGGTTGTCCTTTCTGGGTCTAGTGTAGAGGGTGATCTATGGATCCTTTCAATGTCTATATTGCCCTCTTGTTGTAGAACTTCAGGGCAATTTTGCTGAATAATTTCTTTTAGTATGGAGTCCAAGTTTCTATTAATTTCTGCTTTTTCTGGGAGACCAATGATTCTTAGATTGTCTCTTCTAGCCCTGTTTTCTTGATCTGTCACTCTCTCATTGAGATATTTCATGTTTCCTTCTATTTTATCAGTCTTTTGACTTTGTTTTATTTGTTCTTGCTGTCTTGAGAGATCATTAGCTTCTAAATGCTCAATTCTAGCCTTTAGGGACTGGTTTTCAGTTATTATCTTTTGGTTTTCCTTTTCAATCTGGTCATTTCTGGTCTTCAGTTGACGTACCTCACTTTCCAATTGTGAAATTCTGACTTTTAAACTGTTATTTTCTTGCCAGATCTCTTCCATCTTTTTCATCATCTCAGATTTGAACTCTTCAATAGCTTGTGACCAGTTTTCATTATTTTGGGAAGGTTTGGATATGATTTCTTGTTTGTTCCTCTCTATTGTCTGGATTTTCTCTGTGTAAAAGTTGTCGAGTGTTCCAGAGTTCTTCTTGATAGTCTTTCTCTTCCAGGGTTCCTGATTTTGGCTTGCCATTGTTGTTAGCCCAGTGCCTTCTGTGCTTTATCCTCACACTTAGGGTCTGTCTGCGCTGTCTAGGCTCCCAAGGTCTCAGGTTTCCTTGTTCTCGGGGTTAAGCCTCCTGGTTGTCCCTGGTCTGCCCCTCTGCCTGAGGCTCCTTCAACAGTCTCTGGACGCTGCTTCCACAGCTGTGCTCCCGTCTGCACAGAGTTCCCACTCGAGGGCCAAGCCTGGGCTCTAGATCCTTGTCCACGCCTAGGGCACTGCCTTCACCTGCTCAGATGCTCAGGAAAGTCCGTGCGCGTTCTTTAGCCTCTTGGGGTCCTAAGTCTTCCTGTTCTCAGGAACAAGCCCTGTAATTGCCAGTGACTTAATGGGTGCCCCAAACCTGCTTTAACTCTTATGTGCTGGCCTCTGAGCTGTACATGGTGTGGGGGGGGGGGTGAGGAAGGGGCTTCTTCCTCTCGCGTTTTAGTGAGAGCTGTTTCACCCCTTTATAGCTTGGAAATGCCCCAATTCCACGTACCTTCAATGCTTTGCCCTCTTATGGGGTCCCTTTGTTTGTCTGGATTAGTTTTTATGTCTCCTTGAGGAGTCCTGTATGCTTTGGTTAGGAGAGATCAAGCAGTGCTGCTCCTTACTCTGCTGCCATCTTAAGTGGAAGTCTACCATATTGTTTTGATGACTACTGCTTTATAGTACAGTTTAAGATCTGGTAATGCTAGGCCACCTTCCTTCATTTTTTTTTTCATTATTTCCCTTGATATTATTGGTCTTTTGTTCTTAGACCAAATGAATTTTGTTATAGTTTTTATAATTCAGTAAAGAAGTTTTTTGGCAGTTTGATAGGTGTAGCATTAAATAGGTAAATTAATTTGGGTGGGATGGTCATTTTTATTATGTTAACTCGTCCTACCCATGAGCACTCAATGTTTTTCCAATTTTTTAGATCTAGTTTTAATTGCGTGGAAAGGGTTTCGTAGTTGTGTTCGTATAATTCCAGTGTTTGTCTTGGCAAATAGATTCCTAAGTATTTTATATTGTCTAGGGTGATTTTAAATGGAATTTCTCTTTCTAACTCTTCCTGCTGTGAGGTGTTGAAGATATATAGAAATGCTGATGATTTATATGCATTTATTTTGTATACTGCAACTTTGCTAAAGTTGTTGCACTAACTTTTTATTTGATTAACTAGGATTTTTTAAGTAGATCTTCATATCTTCTGCAAAGAGTGATAGCTTGGACTCCACATTGCCTATTTTGATACCTTCAATTTCTTTTTCTTCTCTAATTGCTACTGTTAGTGTTTCCAGTACAATGTTAAATAATAGAGGTGACAATGGGCATCCTTGTTTCACTCCCAATCTTATTGGGAAGGCATCTAATCTATCCCCATTGCAGATGATTTTGCTGATGGTTTTAGTTATATACCATTTATTATTTTTAGGAAAGGCCCTTCTATTCCTAAACTTTCTGGTGTTTTCAGTAAGAATGGGTGTTGTATTTTGTCAAAGGCTTTTTCAGCATCTATTGAGATAATCATGTGGTTTTTGTTTGTTTGCTTGTTGATATGGTCAATTATGTGGATGGTTTTCCTAATGTTGAACCACCCTTGCATTCTTGGTATAAATCCCAACTGATCATAATGAATAACCCTCGTGATCACTTGCTGGAGTCTTTCTGCTAATAATCTGTTTAAGATTTTTGCATCTATGTTCTTTAGAGAGATTGGTCTGTAGTTTTCTTTCTCTATTTTTGATCTACCTGGCTTTGGGATCAGTACTATATTTGTGTCATAAAGGGAATTTGGTAGAACTCCTTCTTTGCTTATTGTGTCAAATAATTTGTATAATATTGGAATTAGTTGTTCTTTGAAGGTTTGATAGAATTCACTTGTGAATTCATCTGGTCCTGGGGATTTTTTCTTGGAGAGTTCTTTGATGGCTTGTTCAATTTCTTTTTGTGATATGAGATTATTTAAGTATTCTATTTCATCTACTGTTAATCTAGGCATTTCATATTTTTGTTAATATTCACCCATATCACCTAGATTGCTATATTTATTGCCATATAATTGGGCAAAATAGTTTTTGATGATTGCCTTGAATCCTCTTCATTAGAGGTGCAGTCTCCCTTTTCATCTTTGATGCTGATAATTTGGTTTTCTTCTTTCCTTTTTAAAATTAGATTCACCAGTACTTTGTCAATTTTATTTTTTTCAAAGTGCCAGCTTCTAGTCTTATTTATTAATTCAATATTTCTTTTGTTTTCAAATTTATTGATTTCTCCTTTGTTTTTTATAGTTTCTAATTTAGTTTTTAACTGGGGATTTTTAATTTGTTCCCTTCTTAGTTTTTTGATTTACATGCCCAGTTCATTGATCTTTGCCCTCTATAATTTGTTAATATATGCACTCAAAGATATAAATTTCTCCCTGAGTACTGCCTTGGCTGTATCCCACAGATTTTGGTAGGATGTCTCATCATTGTCATTCTCTTCAATGAAATTATTCATTGTTTCTATGATTTGTTCTTTAACTAACTGATTTTGGAGAATCATATTATTTAATTTCCAATTAGTTTTTGATTTACCTGTCCATGTGCCCTTACTGATTATTATTTTTATTGCATTATGATCTGAGAAGGTTACATTTATTATTTCTGGTCTTTTGCATTTGTTTGCCATATTTCTATGCCCTAGAACATGGTCAATCTTTGTGAATGTGCAGCTGAAAAGAAGATGTATTCCTTTTTGTCCCTATTTATTTTTCTCCACATATCTATTAAATGTAATTTTTCTAGGATTTCATTCACCTCTCTTATCTCTTTCTTATTTATTTTTTGGTTTGATTTATCTAGATCTGAAAGAGGAATATTTGATTTATCTAGATCTCCCACTAGGATAGTTTTACTAACTATTTCCTCCTTGAGTTCTACCAGTTTCTACTTTAGAAATTTGGATGCTATTCCATTTGGTCCATACATGTTGAGTACTGTTATTTCTTCATTGTCTATACTGCCTTTTATCAGGATGTAATTACCTTCCATATCTCTTTTTTTGTTTGTTTGTTTTTGTTTTTTAAACCCTTAACTTCTGTGTATTGGCTCATAGGTAGAAGAGTGGTAAGGGTGGGCAATGGGGGTCAAGTGACTTGCCCAGGGTCCCACAGCTGGGAAGTGTCTGAGGCCAGATTTCAACCTAGGACCTCCTGTCTCTAGGCCTGGTTCTCAATCCACTGAGCTACCCAGATGCCCCTTTTCCTATCTTTTTTAATCAAATCTATTTTTACTTTGGCTTTGTCAGAAATCATGATTGCCACTCCTGCCTTCTTTTTCTCAGTTAAAGTCCAATAGAGTTTGCTCCAGTCATTGACCTTATCCCTGTGTATGTCCAGGTGCCTCATGTGTGTTTCTAGTAGACAACAACTTATGGTAGATTTTACTTTCTAATCCACTCTGCTATTTGCTTCTGTTTTATGGGCCAGTTCATTCCATTCACATTCATAGTTATAATTATCAGCTGTGTATTCCCCAGCATTTTGGTATCCTCTCCTAGTTCTACCCCTTCTTCTTATGCTATTTCCTTTTAAACCAGTGGTTTGTTTTAAATCAGAATCCCTTGTCCCCTCCTTTGGTTTACTTCCCTTTCCACCCCCTCCCTTTTTATTCCTCTCTTATTATTTTTTAAGGCCTAATGAATTCCCTCCCCCCTCTCTTCCCTTCCCTTTATGAACTCCCCACCCTACTGCCCCCCTTGGTTTACCCCTTCTGATCTTATCCGTAGGGTTAGATAGAATTCAGTATCTCAATGGATTTAGCTTTTCTTTCCTCTCAGGATTAATTCTGCTGAGACTAAGGTTTAAGTATTTCCTATTAATGATCTCTTCCTCTCCTTCTGATAATAGTATTCCTCCCCTCCCCTTCCCATGTCCTCTTTGTGTGGTAGAGATTATCCTGTTTTTCTTATTCCTTCAAGTTTCTCTTGGTGCCATCTTCTATCCCTTGCCCCAATTTTTCCCCCATGTCATCTTAGACCATTTAGTACTCCAACCTGTCCTTATGATGAATTTTTCTAAATACTATAATAGTGAGTACAATTTTTTAGAATTACACATAACATTCCTCCATGTAGGAATACAAATAATTTGATGTTACTGAAACCCTTAAAGAAGCAAATGTAAAAATAAGAGTTTTCTTTCTTTCCCCTCTCTTTCTTATTTACCTTTTCATGTTGCTCTTGATTTTTGTAGTAGGATATCAAACTTTCCATTTAGTCCTGGTATTTTCTGTGCAAATACTTGGAAATCTTCTATTTTATTGATCGCCCATACTTTCCCCTGGAAGTATATAGTCAGTTTTGATGGGTAGGTGATCCTTGGTTGTAGACTCAATTCTCTTGCCTTTCTGAATATCATGTTCCAAGCCTTGTGGTCTTGTAGTGTGGAGGCTGCTAGATCCTGTGTAATCCTGATTGGTGTTCCTTGATATCTGAATTGTTTCTTTCTGGCTTCTTGTAATGTTTTCTCCTTAACTTGGAAGCTTTTGAATTTGGCTATTATATTCCTGGAGGTTGTTTTCTGAGGATTTAGTGTACAGGGTATTCTATGGACTCTTTCAATGTCTATTTTGCCCTCTTGTTCAAGGACATTGGGGCAGTTCTCTTGGATAATTTCTTGTATTATGATATCTAGGTTTCTATTTATCTGATTTTTCCAGAAGACTAATAATTCTCAACTTGTCTCTTCTAGACCTGTTTTCTTGATCTGTCATCTTCTCATTGAGATATTTCATGTTTCCTTCTTTTTTGTCAGTTTTTTGACTTTGCTTTATTAATTCTTCCTGTTTTATGAGATCATTGGCTTCTACTTGCCCAATTCTAGACTTATAAGACTTGATTTTGGCTACAATCTTTTGGTTTTCCTTTTCAATCTGATCTATCTGGCTCTTCATGGCTTCCAGGTGGTCATTTCTAGTCTTCAATTTGCTTATCATTTCATCTGATTTCTCAACCTCAATTTCCAATTGTGAAATTCTGCTTTTTAAACTGTTGTTTTCTTTTTTAATTATTTCCCACTTTTCTTGTCAGATCTCTTCCATCTTTTTCATGATCTCAGATTTAAACTCTTCAAGAGCTTGTGACCAATTTTCATTTTTTTGGGAAGGTGTGGATGTCTTTAATTGTTTGTCCTCCTCTGCATTCTGGATTTTTTCTATGCAAAAGTTATCAAGTGTTAGATCTTGGTCTTTTTGGTGGTTATTTCTTGGGCCTTGCTTGTCATCATTATGCTGGCTTTTCTTTCTCAGCCAGAAGTCTGAGTGAGGCAGGCAAGCTCTCTTTGTATAGAGCTAAGGAGCAGTTTTTGCCTGATGCTACTTTGCGTGTCTCTTGGCTTCCACTGTCTGCTAGGCCTCTGCTGTCTGTGGCCCCTCTCAGCTTCACTCCTGTGCCCATGGTCTGAGCTCCCCAGCCTCCTGGGGTCTCTAGTCTAGCTGTTCTCAGGGTCAAGCCCCTGGTGGTCTTAGTCAGCTGCCCAGAACCTGGAAATTGGCCCATGCTTGCCCCTCCACCTGAAGTTCTCCCCTGAGTCTTAGCGAGCATGCTGAGCTGCTTCCATTCTCCACTGACTCTCTGAGCTCCATTCCCATGCCCAAGGTCTGAGTGAGCTCTGTAGCTTCCTGGGGTCTCAAGTCTTATTGCTCTCATGGGCAAGCTCTTGGTGGTCCCAGTTGCCAAGAAGCTAGATTTTGCACCCCCTCCCCCGCCCTAACTCTGGTTTGCAGCCTCTAACTCTTGTACTGTGGGTGGGATGGGGGAGGGTTGATCAGTTTGCATTTTGATGGGAGCTATTTCCCCCGCTGATAACATGGAAATGCCTAAATCGCATATTCCTTCGATACTCCGCAGTATTGTGGGGTCCCTTCTTTCATCTGAATTTGGTTTTTTGTCTTTGGAAGTATGCTGGTGGTCAATTGTGAGGAGAGTTAAGCACCCTGTTCTACTCTGCAGCCATCTTAACCCAGAAGTTTTGATTACTTATATTATATAAATATAGTCAGTTAAGAGGTACATTCCAGAAGTCAGGAAACCTGAATTCAAAACCTGCCTCTGACATTTACTAGCTGTGTGATCTCAGGCAAATCACTTAACCTCTTTTGTCCTCAGTTTCCTTATCTGTGAAATAGGGATAATATCACCAAATGCCTTAAAAGTTTGTTTTGAGGAATGGAAGAGACAACACATTTAAAACACTTTCCAAACTTTAAAGTACCGTATAAATATAATAATGATAATTATAGCAACAACAATATAGTAATAAATAATATAACATTAACATAAAAAATTAATTGAATAGAATATATTATATGAATATAACATAACAT
>NW_025348853.1:0-1418 GCF_016433145.1 Gracilinanus agilis
CACTGGAAAGTATAGGAATAGAAGGACCTTTCCTAAAAATAATAAACAGTATATACCTAAAACCATCAACAAACATCATATGCAATGGGGATAAATTAGAAGCCTTCCCAATAAGATCAGGAGTAAAACAAGGATGCCCATTATCACCTCTATTATTCAACATAGTACTAGAAACACTAGCAGTGGCAATTAGAGAAGAAAAAGAAATTGAAGGTATCAAAATAGGCAAGGAGGAGACTAAGCTATCACTCTTTGCAGATGATATGATGGTCTACTTAAAAAATCCTAGAGAATCAACTAAGAAGCTTGTAGAAATAATCAACAACTTTAGCAAAGTTGCAGGATACAAAACATTTCCAACACACTAGAGCAGCAAGAAGTAGAAAGAGAAACACCATTCAAAATCACCCTAGACAATATAAAATACTTAGGAATTTACCTACCAAAACAAACACAGCAATTATATGAAAACAACTACAAAACACTTTCCAAACAAATAAAACTGGATCTAAACAATTGGAAAGCCATTGATTGCTCATGGGTAGGATGAGTTAACATAATAAAAATGACAATTCTACCGAAATTAATTTACCTATTTAGTGCCATACCTATCAAGCTACCAAAAAACTTCTTTACTGAATTAGAAAAAACTATAACAAATTTCATTTGGAATAACAAAAGATCAAGAATATCAAGGGAAATTATGAAAAAAAAATGTGAAGGAAGGGGGCCTAGCAGTATCAGATATTAAACTATACTATAAAGCAGCAGTCATTAAAACAATATGGTAGGGGGCAGCTGGGTAGCTCAGTGGATTGAGAGCCAGGCCTAGAGACGGGAGGTCCTAGGTTCAAATCCTGCCTCAGACACTTCCCAGCTGGGTGACCCTGGGCAAGTCACTTGACCCCCATTGCCTACCCTTACCACTCTTCCACGTATAAGTCAATACACAGAAGTTAAGGGTTTAAAATAAAAAAAAAATTAAAAAAAAAACAATATGGTACTGGCTAAGAGATAGAATGGAATAGACTTGGGGTTAATAACATCAGCAAGACAATGTACGATAAACCCAAAGAGCCCAACTTTTGGGACATGAATCCACTATTTGACAAAAACTGCTGGGAAATTTGGAAAAAAATATGGGAGAGATTAGGTCTAGATCAACATCTCACACCCTACACCAAGATAAATTCAGAATGGGTGAACGACTTGGATATAAAATAAAGAGGGAAACTATAAACAAGTTAAGTGAACACAGAATAGTTTACTTGTCAGATCTGTGGGAAAGGAAAGACTTTAAAACCAAGCAAGAGTTAGAGAAAATTACAAAATGTAAATTAAATGGTTTTGATTATATTAAACTAAAAAGTTTTTGTACAAACAAAAACAATGTAGTCAAAATCAGAAGGGAAACAACA
>NW_025348853.1:1486-1825 GCF_016433145.1 Gracilinanus agilis
TAAATGGGCAAGAGACATGAATAGGCAATTTTCAGGTAAAGAAATCAAAAGTATCAATAAGCACATGAGAAAGTGTTCCAAATCTCTAATAATTAGAGAAATGCAAATCAAAACAACTCTGAGGTATCACCTCACACCTAGCAGATTGGCTAAAATGAAAGAAGGGGAGAGTAATGAATGTTGGAGGGGATGTGGCAAAATTGGGACATTAATGCATTGCTGGTGGAGCTGTGAACTGATCCAGCCATTCTGGCTGGCAATTTGGAACCATGCTCAAAGGGCTATAAAAGAATGCCTGCCCTTTGATCCAGCCATACCATTGCTGGGTTTGTACCCCAA
>NW_025348853.1:1922-3906 GCF_016433145.1 Gracilinanus agilis
ATTAATGCATTGCTGGTGGAACTGTGAACTGATCCAGCCATTCTGGCTGGCAATTTGGAATCATGCTCAAAGGGCTATAAAAGAATCCCTGCCCTTTGATCCAGCCATACCATTGTTGGGTTTGTACCCCAAAGAGATCATAGATAAACAGACTTGTACGAAAATATTCATAGCTGCGCTTTTTGTGGTGGCAACAAACTGGAAAAGGAGGGTATGTCCTTCAATTGGGGAATGGCTGAACAAACTGTGGTATATGCGGGTGATGGAATACTATTGTGCTAAAAGGAATAATAAACTGGAGGAGTTCCAGGCGAACTGGAGAGACCTCCAGGAACAGATGCAGAGCGAAAGGAGCAGAGCCAGAAGAACATTGTACATAGAGACTGATATACTGTGGTAAAATTGAATGTAATGGACCTCTGTACCAGCAGCAATACAATGACCCAGGACAATTCTGAGGGATTTATGGTAAAGATGCTACCCACATTCAGAGGAAGGACTGCAGGAGAGGAAACATATAAGAAAAACAACTGCTTGAACACATGTGTCGGGGTGGCCATGATTGAGGGTGTGGACTCGAAACTACCACACCAATGCAACTACCAACAATTTGGAAATTGGTCTTGATCAAGGACACATGACAAAACTAGTGGAAATGCGCATCGGCCATGGGTGGGGGGAGTGCGGGGGGCAAAGGGGAAAGGAGGAGCATGAATCATGTAACCATGTTAAAAATGAATATTAATAAATGTTTGAAAAAATAATGGGAAAGAATATATTTGTACAAAAATATATATAGATGCCCTTTTTGTGGTGGCAAAAAAGATGGAAAATGTGGGGATGTCCAGTGATTGGGGAATGGCTGAACAAATTGTGATATATGATGGTGATGGAATATTATTGTGCTATAAGAAATGGTGAATCACTTGATTTCTATAAAAACTGTAATGACCTACATGAACTGATAGTGAAAAATAAGCAGAATCAGTAGAATATTGTACCAGTAACTGAAACTTTGTGGGACAATCAAATGTGATAGACTTTGCTACCAATAGCAATGATCCAGGACAATTCCAAGGGACTTATGAGAAAGAATGTTATCCACATCTAGAGAAAGAACTGTGGGAGGAGAAATGCAGAACAATACATATGGCTTATCACATGTCTATTTGGGCATATGATTTGGGGGTTGGGTTTTAAAAGATTACTCTTTTACAAAAATGAATAATATGGAAATAGGTTTTGAGTGATAATACATGTATAACCCAATAGAATTGCTTGTCAGCTCTGTGAGGGGGAGGGAAGAAAGGAGGGGGAGAACATGAATCATGTAACCATGGAAAAATATTTTTGAAATAAAAATATATTTTTAAATATAGAATAGTCAGGAGTAACAAATGTGTCCAAGGCTTCAAAGAGGGTAAAGACTAAAGAAAGTTTCCTAGGGAGTCAATATTTCCTACACATCTATTATGTTACAAGCATAAGAAACTCTCCACGCCAGCACAGATTAATAGCTTGTCTATAACGTATTGTCTTCAAGAATTGGTCAACCAAGGTGGAGTCAAGATGATAGAGTGCCAGGAAGCAATAAAGCCAAGCTTGCCCAGACATAACTCCCTAAGCAGATCTAGAAAATGCACCAGAAGAAATCCTAAGTAGAAAATCCATAAAAAATAAGTCACAATAAATCATTTGATCAGACCACCTCAACCTATGGAACATTGAAGTCTGTTGGTCCTAGGGAATGAGGTTTAGTCAGGAGGACAAAATATTTGAGAACTCTAGTGCCCACGGAGAGACTATGCACCAAAGGAAAAGGGGGTCCCAGACCCATACCAGAAGCAACTGATGATTCAGTGGAAAGAAAGAGAGAGAGAGAGAGAGAGAGAGAGAGAGAGAGAGAGAGAGAGAGACAGAGAGACAGAGAGACAGACAGAGAGACAGAGAGAGAGAGAGAGAGAGAGAGAGAGAGAGAGAGAGA
>NW_025348854.1:0-257 GCF_016433145.1 Gracilinanus agilis
GCCAGAAAGAGACAATTCAAATATCAAGGAGCACCAATCAGGATCACCCAGGATCTGGCAGCCTCCACGCTAAAAGACCGTAAGGCTTGGAATACAATATTCAGAAAGGCAAGAGAGCTGGGCCTGCAACCACGGATCAACTACCCATCAAAATTGACTATATATTTCCAGGGGAAAGTATGGGCATTCAACAAAATTGAAGAATTCCAAGTATTTGCACAGAAAAGACCAGGGCTAAATGGAAAGTTTGATATCCA
>NW_025348854.1:357-653 GCF_016433145.1 Gracilinanus agilis
TAGAGAAATGTTATGAATAATTCTCTGTAGTGAACTCTATTCACTATTATAGTATCCACTATTAAAATAATCAGAAGAATAATTCACAGGGTGAGGGTGGAACACTAAATAATCTAAGATGACATGGGGGATGGGAAAGAGGGGGTGAATAGCAGGGGACACCAAGAGAAACTTGAGTGAATAAGAAAAATGGGATATTCTATTACACACAAAGAGGGTATGGGAAGGAGAGGGGACAAATACTATTATAAGAAGGAGAGGAAGAGAGCATTAAGAGGTAATAATCAAACCTTACT
>NW_025348854.1:753-4600 GCF_016433145.1 Gracilinanus agilis
AAGAGTAGGGAGGTCAAAATAGGGAGGGGAGGAGAAGGGGGAGTGAATTCATTAGGCCTTTAAAAACAAAAATAGGGGAATAATAAGGGAGGGGATGGAAAGGGAAGTTAATCAAGAGATAAGGGATAGCAGTTTAATAGCAAACCACTGGTTTAAAAGGAAATAGTTTAAAAAAGGGGGAAGGAATAGGGGAGGATACGAAAATGCCAGCGAATACACAACTTATAATTATAACTCTGAATGTGAATGGGATGAACTCGCTCAAAAAACAGAAGCAAATAGCAGAGTGGATTAAAAACCAAAATTCTACCATATGTTGTCTACAAGAAACACACATGAGGCAGATGGACATACACAAGTTTAAGGTTCAGGGCTTGAGCAAAATCTTTTGGGCATCAAATGAAAAAAAGAAGTCAGGACTGGCTATTATGATATCTGACAAAGCCAAAGTAAAAATAGATATGATTAAAAAAGACAGGGAAGGTCATTACATCCTGATTAAAGGCAGTATAAAAAATGAGGAAATAACACTGCTCAATATGTATGCACCAAGTGGCATAACATCCAAATTCATAAAGGAGAAACTGGCAGAGCTCAAGAAGGAAATAGATAGTAAAACCATACTAGTGGGAGATCCAAATATTCCTCTTTCTAGATAAATCAAGCCAAAAAATAAATAAGAAAGAGGTAAGAGAGGTGAATGAAGTCCTAGAAAAATTAGATTTAACAGATATGTGGAGAAAAATAAATTGGGGCAAAAAGGAATACACCTTCTTTTCAGCTGCACATGGTACATTCACAAAGATTGACCATGTAATAGGGCATAGAATCATTGCAAACAAATGCAAAAGAACAGAAATAACAAATGTAACCTTCTCAGATCATAATGCAATAAAAATAATAATTAGTAAGGGCACCTGGACAGGAAAATCAAAAACTAATTGGAAATTAAATAATATGATTCTCCAAAACCAATTAGTCAAAGAAGAAATCATAGAAACAATCAACAATCTCATTGAAGAGAATGACAATAATAAGACATCCTACCAAACTCTGTGGGATACGGCCAAGGCACTATTCAGGGGGAAATTTATATCCTTGAGTGCATATATCAACAAATTAAGAAGGGCAAAGATTAATAAATTGGGCGTGCAACTCAAAAATTAGAACGTGATCAAATTAAAAACCCCCAGATGAAAACTAAATCAAAAATATTAAAAATTAAGGGAGAAATTAATAAAAATCGAAAGTAAAAGAACTATTGAATTAATAAATAAGACAAGAAGCTGGTATTTTGAAAACACAGATAAAATAGACAAAGTACTGGTCAATGTAATAAGAGAAAGGAAAGAAGAAAACCAAATTGACAATATTAAAGATGAAAAGGGAGACATCATCACTAATGAAGGGGAAATTAAGGCAATCATTAAGAACTATTTCACGCAATTATATGGAAACAAATATAACAATTTAGGAGATATGGATGAATATCTTCAAAAATATAAATTGCCTAGATTAACAGCAGAAGAAATAGAACACCTGAATAATCCCATATCAGAAATAGAAATTAAACAAGCCATCAAAAAGCTACCTAAGAAAAAATCGCCAGGACCTGATGGATAAACAAGTAAATTCTATCAGACTTTCAAAGAGCAACTAATCCCAATACTATACAAATTATTTGATATGATAAGCAAAGAAGGAGTCCTACCAAATTCCTTTTATGACACAAGTATGGTACTGATCCCAAAGCCAGGTAGACAAAAAACAGAGAAAGAAAACTATAGACTAATCTCCCTAATGAACATAGATGCAAAAATCTTAAATAGAATATTAGCAAAGAGACTCCAGCAAGTAATTAAGAAGATCATCCACCATAATCAGGTGGGATTTATACCAGGAATGCAAGGATGGTTCAACATTAGGAAAACCATCCACATAATTGACCATATCAAAAGTCTAACAAACAAAAATCACATGATTATCTCAATAGATGCTGAAAAAGCATTTGACAAAATACAGCATCCATTCCTATTGAAAACAATGAAAAATATAGGAATAGAAGGATCCTTCCTAAAAATAATAAACAGTACATACCTAAAACCATCAACAAGCATTATATGCAATGGGGATAAATTAGAAGCCTTCCCAATAAGATCAGGAGTGAAACAAGGATGCCCATTATCACCTCTATTATTCAACATAGTACTACAAACACTAGCAATAGCAATTAGAGAAGAAAAAGAAATTGAAGGTATCAAAATAGGCAATGAGGAGACTAAGCTATCACTCTTTGCAGATGATATGATGGTCTACTTAAAAAATCCTAGAGAATCAACTAAGAAGCTTGTAGAAATAATCAACAAATAATTTAGCAAAGTTGCAGGATACAAAATAAATGCACATAAATCATGATAATTTCTATATATTTCCAACACATTAGAGCAGCAAGAGGTAAATAGAGAAATACCATTTAAAATCACCCTAGACAATATAAAATATTTGGGAATCTATCTACCAAAACAAACACAGTAATTATACGAAAACAACTACAAAACACTTTCCAAAAAAATAAACCTGGAGCTCAACAATTGGAAAACCATTAATTGTTCATGGGTACGATGAGCTAACATAATAAAAATGAACATTCTACCCATATTAATTTACCTATTTAGCGCTATACCATTCAAATTACCAAAAAACTTCTTTACTGAATTAGGAAAAACTATAACAAAGTTCATTTGCAATAACAAAAGATCAAGAAAATCAAGGGAAATAATGAAAAAAAATGTGAAGGAATGGGGCCTAGCAGTACCAGATATTAAACTATACTATAAAGCAGCAGTCATCAAAACAATATGAGTTTCCGCGTTAAGATGGCGGCAGAGTAAGAAGCAGCTCTTAACCTCTCCTGACCGAAACACACAAAATTCCTCAAGGGGACATAAAAAGAAGTCCAGAGGAACGGAGGAACCCCACAACAGGGCACAGCGTGGAAGGTACGTGGAATTGAGGCATTTCCATGCTATAAAGGGGTGAAACAGCTCTCACTAAATCACGGGCTGAGCAACCATCCCACCTCCACCCCCTCCACAAACAACACCTATAGTGCCGAAACCAGCTAAAAAGAAATAGAGCAAGCTTGGGGCACCCATCGGGCCATTGGCAGCTCCGGGGCCTATTCCTGAGAGAAACAAGATTTGGGACCCCAAAAAGCTAACAAATGCACACAAATTTTAAGCCCGGGAGAAGGGCGCTGAGAGCACAGAGCACGGGCTCAGAGAGCAGGCACCGGCCGAGGCGTGGGTGGAGGCAGACACAGCCAGGAGCTAAAGCTCTGAAACCCTGAGTGGGGAACCAGTGCAGATGGGTGTACGACTGTGGAAGCAGCACCATGAGACTTGTAAAAAAACCTCCAGCAGACAATCAAGCAAGGGGGTACACCAGGGGACTTGACCATGGACAGACCCTGAGCACGAGGATAAACCTGAAAAGCTGCTGGGCTAACAATGGTTACCCAGTCTCAGGATGTTCAGAAGAGAAAGATTAACAACAAGAAAAAGAAGTCTTTAACACTCGACAGCTTTTACACAGAGAAAATCCAGACAACTAAGCAAACAGAGGAGGAGAACAAACAAGCATCCAGACGCTCCTCAAATAAGGAAAACTCCTCACAAGCTATGGAAGAGTTCAAAACTGAGATTTTGAGGAAAATGGAAGAGATCTGGCAAGAAAATAACAGTTTAAAAGGTAGAATCTTGCAATTGGAAAGTGAGGCTCAGAAACCAAATAAACTGATAAACAAATTGAACACCAGAAATGACCAGATTGAAAAGGAATACCAGAA
>NW_025348855.1:0-6509 GCF_016433145.1 Gracilinanus agilis
CACCCCCACCCCTGAGAGAGCAAGAAAAAACAAATTCCCACATTGGCCAAGTCCACTCAAGAAAAGGGTCACAATCTGTACTCTGAGTTCACCTCTATCAGGAGGTGGGTAAAATGTTTCATCTTATGTCCTCTGGAAGTACAGGTCATTGGGTTGATCAGCATTCCTGGGTCCTTCTGAGTAGTTTCTATTTATTATATTGTTGTTATTTAAATTGTTCTCTTTGCTGTTTATCAGTTTATGCAAGTTTTCCAAGGTTTTTTTCAGCTAGCACCAAAGTGACCTCCCTAAAATGCAGATTTGACCAATTCCCTCCCCTCCCTTGTTGAACTCCATTGTTTCCTTATCATCTTTAGGACCAAATTAGAAAATCCGCGGCACGTCATTCAATGCCCTTCAGGACCGGCTCCTCCAACCTTTGCAGTCTTCTTACCTTACCTGGCGTTAATGGTGCTGGCCTCCCTGCTCTTCCTCATACAAGATACACTATTTCCTGGCTCCTGGGCATTTTCACTGGCTGTCCCCTGTGCACTCATCTGCCTTGTGCCTTCCTTCGAGTTCTACAATCCCACCTTCTACAGGAAGCTTTTCTCAGTTCACCCTTCATTCTATTACCTATAAGGCAGTCTTTGGAACTAGCATTACCCAGAAAATCCTCCTCACAGACTATCCTCTCATGCCCTAGTCCTCACAATGGCCCCTACTGTTCTTCGCACAGAGATGCCATCTCAGCAAGCTGATGGCATCTGCTCATGTACCAGACCCTGTTACGCCGGTATTCAGAATGACATTTTCTAGGAACTCTCTTCTCAAGCCACATGGGCAAATACATCTTGCCTGTGTCATGTCCCTCATCCACAAGGCACCACCTAACAGCCCCTGAGGTGTGAGCCCCTTCCCCCACACCCATTGCTCTGCCAGAACATTTCCCAAAGAAATGCCCTAGGGAAGAAAGAACAGTGGGAAAATGATCCATCAACTCCCTTTAAGTGGCAGGGATAAAGTGGCTACTTCCTCTAGAGTCTGCCTTCCCAAGAGTCCGAGCTAACCTGTTCATGTTGGGGGTAGTGCCTATTACTGAGACTTAATCAGAAGATGTCTTTAGACCTCCCAACAACATTCATAGCTATAGGGAAAAATTCAGTTCCAAAATGTGCCCTGTAAGTCCTTCAAATTTAACTCTTTAATGGAAATCCTTTGATCACCATTGTATTCAAACACATGCATACACACACACATAAACAAAGAAATATTTTCTTTTCTTTTTTTGAAACCTTTACTTTCTGTCTTAGTAACAACTCTAAGACAGACAGAGAGGTATTTTCCACAAAAAAGTTCCTTTTCATGAAAGACTATATAATATATTTTGTGAAACCAGTGGGAATTTTAAGTAGAGTTACTTAACACATTCAGTATTAAAGGGCATTGAATTTATGGTGATAAGTGAGATTTATACAGTGCTTTCAAGTTTACAAAGTACATTATATATATATATGATCTCATTTGATCTAATTCTGCTCTGCTGACTTTTTGGCTGCAATGGAATACTAGATTGATATTCCTGGCACAACCATTGTCATCAACAATTATATAGATTAGGAAAGTGAGACTTTAAGAAGTTATATGAATTGCTCAAAGTCATACAGCTAATAAATATTGGGGGCAGGATTTGAACTGAGTGTTTCCTGGTAATAACTTCAGCACATTATTACATCATAAAACCTGAGGTGGCAGTGCAGTAGACAGGAAAGTAAACTGACTCTAGACTCAAAAGAACTGAGTTCAATATTGTCTCTGTGATCTGGGACAAGTCAATTAATCTCTACAGGCCTCTGTAAAAATGAAATGACCTTTAAGGACCCTTTGAGCTCTAAATTGGATTCTTTTTCTAAAAATCCCTTTTTGTTTTATAAGACAGAAGGTCAAAGGTTAGGCAAATGTGGTTAAGTGACTTGTGCAGGGTCACACTGTTAGGAAGTATCAGAAGCTGGATTTGAACCCAGGTCCTCCCACCTCCAGACATGGTGCTCTATCTACTGTGTCACCAAAGTGTCCCTCTAAGTCTGATTCTTAAGTGTTGCCTTCATGAAATTAATATATTTTCTAAACTAAAGCACGTTAAGTGGTTGCAATATAATCTTTTCCTTTTAAGTGTTTTTACTTGGCCAGACATTTCTTCATGTGAAATTATCATATTTATTTTTGGACTAGGAAGCTAGCTGACTCATCATATAATGTCTTATGTAGTTTTTTCTGAATAGTAACAACAGCCAGTTTGGCTACCATGGTCCTATAATTTTTTGTCTACAATGGAATAAATAGTTCGATATTTCTGGCACAGCCATTGTCATCTCAGGGGCCTGGAGTGCTATTGACCACCATAAACTTGACAGGTGGAAGATTCTGCATGCCAGCCTTCACCCCCACCCCAGCCCCAGTTTTCCTCCAACTCACTTCCTAATGGGGTTGAAGAGTACTTTAGCTGTGGTCCTTTTTATCCCAACTCATAACATTCAATCCCAAAGATGCCAGAGATCTAGGTTCAATTCAGTTTACTACATGTGCCAAACACCTTGGCATGCCGCTTTTGGAACTCCTTTCCTTGGTTATAAAATGAGTGTCATAATACTTTTCCTTCACCTAATTGTTCTGAGTAAAGAACTTTTAAACTATAAAGCCTCATGTCCATATTAATTCTTTTTTTAATACTTCAAGGACTCATTGGTGTGATACTAAGAGAGATTGTCATCTGTTGATAATTTAGTATATTGGCTTAATGTGTGAGAAGTGGTGGCCATTTCTATGCCACAGTGAGGTTCTGATAAAGCTTGAGGAGGGGGGGCGGTGAGCGGGGGGGGGGGGGGAAGAATATTGGGGAAATTTTGATTTTTTGGTTTTGCTTGTGTTTGTGAATTTAAACAATGTGTTACCAGTTAGCCTCATGCTTTTACCTTTCGTTTGGACCGATATTATAATAAGCTGAAGAACTATTTTCACGTTTTCCAGGTGGGGGATCCAGAGTCAATAGGGGTCTTGATTCTCCAATTTCTGAATTGGTAGAATGAGCTGAGAACTTAGGTTGCCTCTAATGGGAACCCTGGACATCAATTGCTAAGGGCGGGTATCATAACAGGTCTCCCTTTTCCTTAGAGAAAATTAACACTACATTGTGTGCGGGAGTTCGGCAGAAACCGGAAGCCCCAAGGCTGCAGGTGTTCTTTGGCCTTTCTGCACCCGAGGCTTGCATTGGAAGGCTGTGGGCTAGCCCTTTCCTGCTCTGGCGGGGAGGGGAGGGGGGGGCACTCGAGATATGCCCTTTACCGGGTGTGGGCAAGAATCTCGCGACTCCGCGGGCTCGAAGTTTTGGTCTCAATTCAAGATGGCGAGCAAGGCCGTCACATGAAGGGCGTGAAGCCTCCTCGGGGCTGTGTGCCCTCTTCGCGCAGCAAACCTCGCGATACTGAGGCGGATTGGTCCAACGGCTATGGGGTGGGGCCGTGCGTAAGCAGGGCGTTGTGCCGTCACTTTGTGTTTGGTGGGAGTCGTTTCCGGCGGTTCCCTGGTAACAATGGAGAAGGAAATGGCCGCCTGAGCGACGTGCAGGGCAGCGGCTAACATCTACCACTGAGTCTTCTCAACCCGGCTCAGAGGACGGTGGCAGGAGGTGGGAACAGCCGCCGGAGACCCCACGAGGGAGTCGCAGTCCAGCAGCGACCCCAAAGTAAGCAGAGGCGGGCGGGCGGGAGGCCGGGGACACCCGGGGTGGGAGTCGGGGAGCCTGCGGAGGAGCCGCCCCGAATGTCTCTGCTTCCCTCCTTCTCTGTCTCTTCTCAAAATGGCCCGGGGCCACGGTCATCGGCCGGGAACTCGGGGCCTGGCCGCGCTTCAGCGCGGGGAGAGAAGAGGAGAGGCGAGGGTGGTAGGGCCGGAGAGGGGAGGGCAGGGGGCGGGCTTCTCGTCCTAGTCCCTTGGCCGATGCCATTTTAGGTTGGCGTTGGCGCTTGAACCCCGGGGACCTTGGCCTTGGCCGTGTTTCGCCGGAGGACATCCCCCCCCCCCCCAATTCCCTCATGCTTGGGAACCTTCGGGCTGTAACCNGTGGGGGGGAAGGGCTGGCCTCGGTCCCTCGGAGCTTGGGGAAGTGGGAATCGAAACCAGACTGTCTGGTACTTGAAAATCCTGACTTGTCAACGGCTCTAGGCTCGTGCCATTCTCCGGGGCCCGTTTTGCGCCGCTTTCCCCTCCCCCTTTCCCCGCCCCTCCCCCCGAGAGGATTTTTTTTCCTAGGGGCACCCACTGAGAACCTGCCCTGGAGCCCCTACTCCCAGCTGCGGGGAACGGTGTTTGTTTGTTTTTTTGGGGGTGGAGGTGGGGAGTCGGATTAGGGCCATTTTAGTTTTTAATTTCTGCCAAATTAAAAGTAGTGAGGCCTTAGACACTGAGGCTTTACGCAGGCCTTGTTGCTAGCCAGCTGCGTTCTCTATCACGTCACAATCCCCGTTTATTGGTGGGCCCGCCGGTTGGCTATAAAACTCCCTCTCCCGGTTTCCCTGCTGCTGATTTAATTTTCAAGATGGAGGAGGCAGCAGCAACATTTCTTCTCTAGAGCGTCCCTCCGTAAGTCTTCCACAGGTTACCCCGTGGGCTCGAGGCTTGGTAACCCCTTTCTTGTTAGAGGCACCTGTTAGCTGTATGGGATTGTAGTTGGCACTAGTGACTAAGAAAAATCTAGGTTGGTAGAATGCGTTTGAGTTCTGGGGCTTGTACTGAGGGGGGAAGGAATGGTCTAGAAAACTGGTAGAAACTGCTAGAAACTGCCCTGAACCTTTGGGAAGGCTACAGTGAACAAGAACAAGGTATCTGCTTTGAACCAACCGAGGGAACACTCCCGTTCGGGCTGACTCATAAGCAGTTTCAGACTTGGAGATAGGAAAGCCCAGGTTTCACAGAATTTCAGCCATGTTGAGCACGAGTAAGATAAGCTTTGGTAAATTGTAGCGATAGATTTTCTAAGGTGGTCTCGGTTTGGGGAGTGAAATGTGCCACAGTCACTTGTTTTTAAAAAAAGACTAGTTAGCCTGTTTGGGAAATGTCGGTTGTTGTTGTTTGGCCTCTGACAGCTTGTGGACTAAATCCTATTCTCCCTATGGACACTGTCTTTACATCCTTCTCTAAGTTAAACCTCTGTAAAGGTTGTTGGGCGTTTTTATTCAGTATTTTGGTACCTTCTCAAATTCTAATGATCTCTAAGTGAGCTTTTATTCTTAACTACTTTACCTTTAAGCTGATTTGTGGTTCAAATGTTTGAGATATGTGTATGTAAAAGAAATGCGTGCCCTATAGACAGGTTGAAGAAAAATGGATTCCCCCACCCCTCTTAAGTAGTGTACTCTCATTCAAATTATTATACATAAGTTTGTGATTAAAAATGTAAATCATTTACTAGTCAGTCTTTTTGGTGTAGAATAAAGGTTTAAAAACCTTAGTAGAATTTATTTTTAAAAGCTTTATGTGTAGTGGATACTTTCACTGGAGCAAAGGTGTTTTTAAAAAAATTTTATTTAGAATTTGGAGCTGGGGGGCTTATATCAGGATGTTTTAAATCATTCAAAATAAGAGAACCGTTTTTTTTCCGTTGAGAAACACAATAGTCGCAAATTGTTGTATGTTCTTAATGATAAAAAGAACCTCAGAAATTTTCATTTGTCCCTCAATTCAAGGACTAGTGTCCAAATATAGAGATAGGGACTGAACCAGTGATTTCATTGGCATAAGGAAATCCCAGGAGAGGATATTCCCTCTGCCAATGCTGGTTGGCATCTTCCTCAATGACTTAGTATTATAGTCTTAGTCGTTTTAGAGAGTTTGGATATAAAACTTGGCTAATTTAAAAATAATTTGCTAATACTGGTAAATAACTTAATCAGAGTTCTTTTGGGAGCAAAGCAGCCAAGTGGTTTTGGAATGTTGGCTTTTTTCATTCCATTGATTGTCACAATCTGATTCTCAGAATTCCCTATGGAAACTGAAGTCTCATTTTACCCTGGTTACATGATTATGGATTAAGTACAACATATGTATGTCATAGATAGCTGTATATTGCATGTTCTATGTTACACAACACAAGGCATATACTATATATGGTATATAACAGCAACACAACCTATGTTATAGATAATATTGTGTATATATTTTATGTATGTTTTATATGACATAATATTGTCACATACATTTAATTATATGCAAATACATATATTGTACTTAATATATATTTAAATGTGTATAATTACATAACATAAGCATGCATATATTAAACAACATGCAATATATTATCTACTATACACTATTTAATTATTTGTTGTAATTGTATTATGTATAAATATATAAATATGTATTTGTATGTTTAATTATATATTGTATTAAAGCATATTACATTATAATGTAATATATTATAATAAATATATTATAAATAACATGTTATATGTTATATAAAACATTGCATATAACTG
>NW_025348856.1:0-254 GCF_016433145.1 Gracilinanus agilis
TCTCTTGATTTTTGTGGTTGGATATCAAACTTTCCATTTAGCCCTGGTCTTTTCTGTGCAAATACCTGGAATTCTTCAATTTTGTTGAATGCCCATACTTTCCCTTGGAAATATATAGTCAATTTTGATGGGTAGTTGATCCGTGGTTGCAGGCCCAGCTCTCTTGCCTTTCTGAATATTGTATTCCAAGCCTTACGGTCTTTTAGCGTGGAGGCTGCCAGATCCTGTGTGATCCTGATTGGTGCTCCTTGATA
>NW_025348856.1:353-5340 GCF_016433145.1 Gracilinanus agilis
TCTGGCTTCTTGTAAGATTTTTTCTTTTGCTTGGAAACTCTTGAATTTGGCAATTATATTTCTTGGTGTTTTCTTTTCTTGATCGAATGTCGCAGGTGTTCTATGAATCCTTTCAATGTCTATATTGCCCTCTTGTTGTAGGACTTCAGGGCAATTTTGCTGAATAATTTCTTTTAGTATGGAGTCCAGGTTTCTATTAATTTCTGGTTTTTCTGGAAGACCAATTATTCTCAAATTGTCTCTTCTAGACCGGTTTTCTTGGTCTGTCACTCTCTCATTGAGATATTTCATGTTTCCTTCTATTTTTTCAGTCTTTTGAATTTGTTTTATTTGTTCTTGTTGTCTTGAGAGATCATTAGCTTCTACTTGCTCAATTCTAGCCTTTAGGGATTGATTTTCGGCTATAATCTTTCGGTTTTTGGCTATGATCTTTTGATTTTCGGCTGTAATCTTCTGGTTTTCGGCTGTAATCTTCTGGTTTTAGGCTATAATCTTCTGGTTTTCGGCCATAATCTTCTGGTTTTCGGCCATAATCTTCTGGTATTCCTTTTCAATCTGGTCATTTCTGGTGTTCAATTTGCTTATCAGTTCATTTGGTTTCTGAGCCTCACTTTCCAATTGCAAGATTCTACCATTTAAACTGTTATTTTCTTGCCAGATCTCTTCCATTTTCCTCAAGATCTCAGTTTTGAACTCTTCCATAGCTTCTGAGGAGTTTTCCTTATTTGAGGAGGGTCCGGAAGCTCGTTTGTTCTCCTCCTCTGTTTCTCGGTTGTCTGAATTTTCTCTGTGTAAAAGTTGTTGAGTGTTAAATACTTCTTTTTCTTGTTGTTAATCTTTCTCTTCTGAACTTCCTGAGACTGGGTAGCCATCATTAGCCCAGCCGCTTCTCAGTTTTATCCTCGCGCTCAGGGTCTGTCCGTGGTCAAGCCCCCTGGTGGACCCCCTTGCTTGATCGTCTGCTGGAGGTTTCTTTACAAGTGTCAGGGCGCTGCTTCCACAGTCATATACCTGTCTGCACTGGTTCCCCCTCAGGGTTTCAGAGCTTTAGCTTGTGGATGTGTCTGCTTCCACCCACGCCTCCGTCTGCGCCTGAGCTCTGAGCCAGGGCTCTGTGCCCTGAGCCCAAGCTCTGTGCCCTGCGTCCACTCTCGGCGTCCTGCTCCGGCGCTCAAATTTTGTGTGCATTCTTTAGCTTTTTGAGGTCCTAAATCTTGCTGCTCTCAGGAACAGGCCCTGGAGCTGCCAGTGACTCGATGGGTGGCCCAAACTTGCTCTATTTCTTTTTAGCTGGCTTCGGCGCTATAGTCTTTTCTGTGGAGGGGGTGGGGGTGGTTGCTCAGCCCGTGATTTAGTGAGAGCTGTTTCACCCCTTTATAGCATGGAAATGCCTTGATTCCACATACCTTCCACGCTGTGCCCTGTTGTGGGGTTCCTCCTTTCGTCTGGATTTGTTTTTATGTCCCCTTGAGGAGTTTTGTGTGTTTTGGTCAGGAGAGGTTAAGAGCTGCTTCTTACTCTGCCGCCATCTTAACCTGGAACCTCCAATAAATGTTTTTGATAGAGGAATTGGTTGCTTTGAGAGACAATAAATGAATCATCAAAGTATTAGAATGATTCACTATGAAATGTAGAATATATCAGAAGAATGGTTGCAGTGTACTTACTATTTTGTCTAAAGGGAAATACAGAGACCAAAATTAAACAGATCTTAAAATAAGATAGTGTTCTATACTGCTAGAATGAATGGATTCACAATGGAATGACTCATTAAATAAAGTGGTAAAGTATAATAAATTCAGTCCATTTTTAAATATGAAAATAATTGTAAAATTCAGTTATTTACAAATGAATATCTGTACATTTCTCCAAATGTAATATACATACTTTTCTCTGAAATAAATAACTTGTTTCTAGAACAGAAATACCAGGAAGATGTAGAGTGATAAAATAATTTAGTATGTAACCTGCTGTGAGCTAAATGGCTAACAACTGAAAAACCACTAATTTGCCCTGAGTTAATGTTTGATGGTTATGGAAAACTGCAGCTCACACCTGTCGGGACACAACCTCAGGTGGGGATCTCATTAAATCTCATTAATTCAGTTGAATCACTTCTAGAATAAGAAACTTTAAAATTTAGGAAGTCTGAAAAATAATCTATTCATTCAACAAAAATACCTCAGTCTCTCACTAAACACTAGGAATAGAACAATATATCTAAAACTGTAATTGCTGGTAAGAAATGTATAGTCTAAAAGAGAAGGAAGACAAAAACTTGAATCCAGCCACTCAAAAATAAACTTCACTAGATGCAAAAGAAGAGGCAGGTGGGAAGAAGAAATCTTAAGAAGAGGGAGATTGAATTCATCTTTGGTTGGTTTGGGGAATGGCAAAGAGGAATTTAAGCTCATCTTATTGGGCGCTAGTCCTCTCTGCTACCTCCTCAACCTGCCTTTACCTCATCTATTCCCTCCTACGTTTTTCAGTACCTTTTTTTCTGTAATATTCTTGTATTAAGATGTAAACTTCTTTAATAAATGAATGAATGGATGAACAAGTTATGTGGAACTTATAACCACACACAATTTTGTATTCTGGGACTTGTAGAATAACATAAGTTTGTGTGTTCTGGAGGTAATTGGTGAAGTGATAGGAAGAGTGGTATGTAATGAATAAAAACAGGAGAAGATGGAGCAAAAGTTCATGCTCCATTAGGATACTGTGTTAGCTTATGAAGAAATGCTATGATATTCTAAAGAAGAAAAATACTAACACTTCACAGAGAATGAAAAATCACTTGTTGGGGAAAGTATAGGGGAGATTTATCAATTGAACAATGAATTTTTTTTAAATTTTCTATTATTCCTACTCTACTTTAAACTTTAGTCCTCCTAAATATTTCCATGTTTGATCCTGAAGTCATTTTCTATCTTGTTGTTATAGCATTATCTGTTCCATGGTTAATTTTTTTCTGTTATGTCCAGTGTTGGGGAAAGTATAGGGGAGATTTATGAATTGAACAATGAATTTTTTTTAAATTTTCTATTATTCCTACTCTACTTTAAACTTTAGTCCTCCTAAATATTTCCATGTTTGATCCTGAAGTCATTTTCTATCTTGTTGTTATAGCATTATCTGTTCCATGGTTAATTTTTTTCTGTTATGTCCAGTGTTGGGGAAAGTATAGGGGAGATTTATGAATTGAACAATGAATTTTTTTTAAATTTTCTATTATTCCTACTCTACTTTAAACTTTAGTCCTCCTAAATATTTCCATGTTTGATCCTGAAGTCATTTTCTATCTTGTTGTTATAGCATTATCTGTTCCATGGTTAATTTTTTTCTGTTATGTCCAGTGTTCTTATTATGAAAGAAGCTACAACAAAATTATTAGTCAAATACAAGATTTTTTTTAAACCCTTGTACTTCGGTGTATTGTCTCATAGGTGGAAGATTGGTAAGGGTGGGCAATGGGGGTCAAGTGACTTGCCCAGGGTCACACAGCTGGGAAGTGGCTGAGGCTGGGTTTTGAACCTAGGACCTCCTGTCTCTAGGCCTGACTCTCACTCCACTGAGCTACCCAGCTGCCCCTAAATACAATATTTTTTGAAGATGCTACCTAAATAAATATGTAGACTTTAAAATTTTATTAATCGATACAAAATATTTAATGGAAGTCACTTTATATATTAAATTATACAAGCTAACTAAAAGGCTATTTACCACTATAGAAGGAACTGATGGAGTCTGTGCATTTAAACATGCCATTCTTCACTTTATTTCCTTAATAAATGTTTCTCTAATGAAAGCAATAGATATTCACAACATGATGAATATGGAAATATGTATTGTATGATAATACCTGTACAATCTGTATCATTTTACTTGAAGTCTTGAGGAGGGGGGAGGGCTTTGGAGGTAGGAAGAGAACATGGAGAGGGCAGTTGGGTATCTCAGTGGATTGAGAGCCAGGCCTAGAGATGGAAGGTCCTAGGTTCAAATCTGGCTTCAGACACTTCCCAGCTCTGTGACCCTGGGCAAGTCACTTAACCCCCATTGCCTAGCCCTTACCACTCCTCTGCCTTGGAACGGAAACACAGTATTAATTCCAAGATGAAAGGTAAGGGTTTTTTTTTTAAATTAAATTAAATTTAAAAAAGAGAACATGGGTCCAAAAATGTCAGAAAATGATTATTGAAGATTATACATACATAATTTAGAAAAAATATAAAATTATATAAACTGTGATATCAGAGTCCTTTTCAGCAGATATATGTGACAAAAACAATAATAATAATAAAATTATGTTGCTAATATCACTAGAAAATACCCTCACAAATGTGCTTAGCCATAGCTATTATTTCCATGATATTGTTAGGCGCAAATAATACTCCCAAGTTTAGAGCATAGAAAGAGTATACAATGCAGTTCATGTTACCTTCTATTATGGTTGGTAAATTATCTCTGATTATGATTTACTGTTATTTTTCCCCACTTTGGATAAAACCATGTAATAAGATACTGTCCGACTCCTGCCTTTGCAAAGTATAGCTTTACAAGGATAATGTCTCATCTAAATTTTGTAACTTCTAATAACTTGGAACTATGCTCAAGAAATTCCTAAATTGTGCATAGACTTTGACCCAAAATATAACTACTAAACACATAGAAAGAAGTACAAATGGATCTAGATGTAGATATAGTTATAACTTGTCAATGTAGAATTTTGTTTTGCTCAACCGTGCATATTTATTCCAAGAGATTTGTTTATCTCTTTCTCTAATGGATAAATGAAGTCAAGGGAGGAAGAGAATAAATGTTTATTCAATTTTAAAGTTAAGTTAGAGTTTAACAAACTATATTTATTATTTCTCTAGTATGTAACAATATACCATAAAAAATATACCATAAAAAATCAGGTATTTAAAATTTGGAAAATTCAATTCAATTCTTTGAACTGAATATATATATATATATATATATG
>NW_025348857.1:0-512 GCF_016433145.1 Gracilinanus agilis
AGTCTATTCCATTGATCCTCCTCTCTGTCTCTTAGCCAGTACCATATTGTTTTGATGACTGCTGCTTTATAGTATAGTTTAATATCTGGTACTGCTAGGCCCCCTTCCTTCACATTTTTTTTCATTATTTCCCTTGATATTCTTGATCTTTTGTTATTCCAAATGACATTTGTTATATTTTTTTCTAATTCAGTAAAGAAGTTTTTTGGTAGCTTGATAGGTATGGCGCTAAATAGGTAAATTAATTTGGGTAGAATTGTCATTTTTATTATGTTAGCTCAACCTACCCATGAGCAATCAATGGCTTTCCAATTGTTTAGATCCAGTTTTATTTGTTTGGTAAGTGTTTTGTAGTTGTTTTCATATAATTGCTGTGTTTGTTTTTGGTAGATAGATTCCTAAGTATTTTATATTGTCTAGGGTGATTTTAAATGGTGTTTCTCTTTCTACTTCTTGCTGCTCTAGTGTGTTGGAAATGTATAGAAATGCTGATGATTTATGTGCATTTATTT
>NW_025348857.1:612-902 GCF_016433145.1 Gracilinanus agilis
GTTTTGTAGTTGTTTTCATATAATTGCTGTGTTTGTTTTGGTAGGTAGATTCCTAAGTATTTTATATTGTCTAGGGTGATTTTAAATGGTGTTTCTCTTTCTACTTCTTGCTGCTCTAGTGTGTTGGAGATGTATAGAAATGCTGATGATTTATGTGCATTTATTTTGTATCCTACAACTTTACTAAAGTTGTTGATTATTTCTACAAGGTTCTTAGTTGATTCTCTAGGATTTTTTAAGTAGACCATCATATCATCTGCAAAGAGTGATAACTTAGTTTCCTCCTTGCC
>NW_025348857.1:998-1365 GCF_016433145.1 Gracilinanus agilis
CTAGTACAATGTTAAATAATAGAGGTGATAATGGGCATCCTTGTTTTACTCCTGATCTTATTGGGAAGGCTTCTAATTTATCCCCATTGTATATGATGTTTGTTGATGGTTTTAGGTATATACTGTTTATTATTTTTAGGAAAGGTCCTTCGATTCCTATATTTTTCAGTGTTTTCAATAGGAATGGGTGCTGTATTTTGTCAAAGGCTTTTTCAGCATCTATTGAGATAATCATCTGATTTTTGTTTGTTAGACTGTTGATATGGTCAATTATTTGGATGGTTTTCCTAATGTTGAACCAACCTTGCATTCCTGGTATGAATCCCACCTGATCATGGTGGATGATCTTCTTAATTACTTGCTGGAG
>NW_025348858.1:0-1815 GCF_016433145.1 Gracilinanus agilis
GCCAATCTGCTAGGTGTGAGGTGATACCTCAGAGTCGTTTTGATTTGCATTTCTCTAATTATTAGAGATTTAGAACACTTTCTCATGTGCCTATTGATACTTTTGATTTCTTTACCTGAAAATTGCCTATTCATGTCTCTTGCCCATTTATCAATTGGGGAATGGCTTGATTTTTTATACAATTGTTTTAACTCCTTGTATATTTGAGTGATTAGACCCCTGTCAGAGTTTTTCATTATAAAGATTTTTTCCCAATTTGTTGTTTCCCTTATGATTTTGACTACATTGTTTTGCTTTGTACAAAAGCTTTTTAGCTTAATATAATCAAAACCATTACATTTACATTTTGTAGTTTTCTCTAATTCTTGCTTGGTTTTAAAATCTTTCCTTTCCCAGAGATCTGACAAGTATACTATTCTGTGTTCACTTAACTTATTTATAGTTTCCCTCTTTATATTCAAGTCATTCACCCATTCTGAATTTATCTTGGTGTAGGGTGTGAGATGTTGATCTAAACCTAATCTCTCCCATATTGTTTTCCAAATTTCCCAGAAGTTTTTGTCAAATAGTGGATTCATATCCCAAAAGTTGGGCTCTTTGGGTTTATCATACACTGTCTTGCTGACATCATTAACCCCAAGTCTATTCCACTGTTCCTCCCTTCTATCTCTTAGCCAATACCATATTGATTTAATGACTGTTGCTTTATAGTATAGTTTGATATCTGGTACTGCTAGGCCCCCTTCCTTCACATTTTTTTTCATTATTTCCTTTGATATTCTTGATCTTTTGTTATTCCAAATGAAATCTGTTATAGTTATTCCTAATTCAGTAAAGAAGTTTTTTGGTAATTTGATAGGTATGGCGCTAAATAGGTAAATTAATTTGGGTAGGATATTCATTTTTATTATGTTAGTTCGTCCTACCCATGAACAGTTAATGGCTTTCCAATTGTTGAGGTTCAGTTTTATTTGTTTGGAAAGTGTTTTGTAGTTGTTTTCGTATAATTGCTGTGTTTGTTTTGTTAGATAGATTCCTAAGTATTTTATATTGTCTAGGGTGATTTTAAATGGTGTTTCTCTTTCTACTTCTTGCTGNTTCCACTGATCCTCCCTTCTATCTCTTAGCCAGTACCATATTGATTTAATGACTGCTGCTTTATAGTATAGTTTGATATCTGGTACTGCTAGGCCCCCTTCCTTCACATTTTTTTCATTATTTCCTTTGATATTCTTGATCTTTTGTTATTCCAAATGAAATCTGTTATAGTTATTCCTAATTCGGTAAAGAAGTTTTTTGGTAATTTGATAGGTATGGCGCTAAATAGGTAAATTAATTTGGGTAGGATATTCATTTTTATTATGTTAGTTCGTCCTACCCATGAACAGTTAATGGCTTTCCAATTGTTGAGGTTCAGTTTTATTTGTTTGGAAAGTGTTTTGTAGTTGTTTTCATATAATTGCTGTGTTTGTTTTGGAAGATAGATTCCCAAGTATTTTATATTGTCTAGGGTGATTTTAAATGGTGTTTCTCTTTCTACCTCTTGCTGTACTAATGTGTTGGAAATGTATAGAAATGCTGATGATTTATGTGCATTTATTTTGTATCCTGCAACTTTGCTAAAGTTGTTGATTATTTCTACCATCCTCTTAGTTGATTCTCTAGGATTTTTTAAGTATACCATCATATCATCTGCAAAGAGTGATAACTTAGTCTCCTCATTGCCTATTTTGATACCTTCAATTTCTTTTTCTTCTCTAATTGCTATTGCTAGTGTTTCTAGTACTATGTTGAATAATAGAGGTGATAATGGGC
>NW_025348858.1:1909-2423 GCF_016433145.1 Gracilinanus agilis
TTCAGTGTTTTCAATAGGAATGGATGCTGTATTTTGTCAAAGGCTTTTTCAGCATCTATTGAGATAATCATGTGATTTTTGTTTGTTAGACTGTTGATATGGTCAATTATGTGGATGGTTTTCCTAATGTTGAACCATCCTTGCATTCCTGGTATAAATCCCACCTGATCATGGTGGATAACCTTCTTGATTACTTGCTGGAGTCTCTTTGCTAATATTCTATTTAAGATTTTTGCATCTATGTTCATTAGGGAGATTGGTCTATAGTTTTCTTTCTCTGTTTTTGGTCTACCTGGCTTTGGTATCAGTACCATATTTGTGTCATAAAATGAATTTGGTAGGACTCCTTCTTTGCTTATCATATCAAATAATTTGTATAGTATTGGGATTAGTTGCTCTTTGAATGTCTGATAGAATTCATTTGTGAATCCATCAGGTCCCTGGCGATTTTTTCTTAGGGAGTTCTTTAATGGCTTGTTCAATTTCTATTTCTGATATGGGATTATTTAGGTAT
>NW_025348859.1:0-483 GCF_016433145.1 Gracilinanus agilis
TGAACCAACCTTGCATTCCTGGTATAAATCCCACCTGATCATGGTGGATGATCTTCTTAATTACTTGCTGGAGTCTCTTTGCTAGTATTCTATTTAAGATTTTTGCATCTATGTTCATTAGGGAGATTGGTCTGTAGTTTTCTTTCTCTGTTTTTGGTCTCCCTGGCTTTGGAATCAGTACCATATTTGTGTCATAAAAGGAATTTGGTAGGACTCCTTCTTTGCTTATCATATCAAATAATTTGTATAGTATTGGGATTAGTTGCTCTTTGAATGTCTGATAGAATTCACTTGTGAATCCATCAGGCCCTGGCGATTTTTTCTTAGGGAGTTCTTTGATGGCTTGTTCAATTTCTTTTTCTGATATGGGATTATTTAGGTATTCTATTTCTTCTGCTGTTAATCTAGGCAATTTATATTTTTGTAAATATTCATCCATATCTCCTAAATTGTTATATTTATTGCCATATAATTGGGCAAAAT
>NW_025348859.1:582-895 GCF_016433145.1 Gracilinanus agilis
TTTTAGTATTTCTAATTTAGTTTTCATCTGGGGATTTTTAATTTGCTCACTTTCTAATTTTTTGAGTTGCATGCCCAATTCATTGATCTCTGCCCTCCTTAATTTGTTAATATATGCACTCAAGGATATAAATTTCCCCCTGAGTACTGCCTTGGCCGCATCCCACAGAGTTTGTTAGGATGTCTCATCATTGTCATTTTCTTCAATGAAATTGTTGATTGTTTCTATGATTCCTTCTTTGACAAATTGGTTTTGAAGAATCATATTATTTAATTTCCAATTAGTTTTTGATTTTCCTGTCCAAGTGCCCTCA
>NW_025348859.1:993-1198 GCF_016433145.1 Gracilinanus agilis
ATTTCTGCTCTTTTGCATTTGTTTGCAATGATTCTATGCCCTATAACATGGTCAATCTTTGTGAATGTGCCATGTGCAGCTGAGAAGAAGGTGTATTCCTTTTTGTCCCTATTTATTTTTCTCCACATATCAATTAAATCTAATTTTTCTAGGACTTTATTCACCTCTCTTACCTCTTTCTTATTTATTTTTTGGTTTGATTTAT
>NW_025348860.1:0-5078 GCF_016433145.1 Gracilinanus agilis
GAGAGAGAGAGAGAGAGAGAGAGAGAGAGAGAGAGAGAGAACAGTCTCCTTCAGAGAAGGTCCATTCTCAGAAGTCTCTAGAATTTCAAATGAGTCCAAAGAAAGCATGGAGGCAGTTCCTCATGCCTCTCTGTCATTCTATAGTTTTTTCTCTACTACTTCCTGCTATCCTCTTCCCACATGTCTGAATAATATCTCTGAAGTCTCTTCAGCCAAATGCAGGAAGCCCCTTACTCAGTTATACATCAGTTATACAACATCACACCAGCCATCTTTCCACCAGTCAGGTGTCACCTATCCCTCCACATAAGCTGCTTCCTCACCAAGCTGTCCCTCCTTCATTTCTCCTCTTACACTCATTGTTCTCCCTCCACCCGATGGGAGCCAGGTGACAAGGATTATGACTGGAGCAGGTAGTAATATGATAAAGGAAAAGGACGCCCAGTACAAGAATCACTAGGGACAAAATTCTGAGTTTTCGTTGTCTCTTACAAGTTCAGAGCTAATACCGAGGTTTCTTCTGGAGAAGATTCTACAATTAGTTTTCAGAAAAGAAGAGCCTGAGAAAGATCCATGCCCAGCCCTGCCTCAGTCACAAATGCCCTTTAATGAAACATCTCCACTTGAGGTCCTGAATGAGGCAGAGAAGGACTGATGTAGGGAAGAACTGGGGGTTGTTTGAAACAGCCTCTCTCAAGAGGAAGTATATGGTCAGTCTTTTCTGATAGCTGACCCATGTCCTTTTCTCTTACCCTACTTCATTCACATGTACACACCCCTCTCCATCTTTCTTAGACCATCCTCCAGCTTTATCCCTCAGAGGCAGGGGTCCTAGCCACAAAGCCCTCAGCTGCCATCAGAAAGGGAGGAACAGAGCAGTTCTCTTTCAGTTGCAGGGAAGGGCTGCTGAATTCTGAGCTTCCTGGAAACAGGATTGAAGAATAAGCTTTGAAGAAGCTGTTTGGAGAAAACCCTTCAGGCTCGCCTTGGAAGGACATTGTTCCAGCCAATGAGAAATAGAGGAATGAGTAGCATCATCTGTCTCCAGCAGATGGAGGTCTGGTCCAGGGGCTTAGAGAAATCATCAGTGTAGAAAGAAGGTATTTGGAGTGGAGAAAGAGAAATACAGAAAGAGATATAGACACACACACAGAGAAAGAGAGACAGAGACATTCAGGGAGAGAGAGGTAGAGACAGAGAGAGAAAGAGAGAAAGACAGAGGCACTGAGAGATGAGAAAGACAGACAGACAGAAAAGACCTGGATACCTAGAAAGCAGAGCACTTGGGATCTTGGGATTGGGAGGAATTTGGAGCACTAGCAGTGTCACACAGATGTGGGAAAAGGTCTAGACTAGAAATACAGGGAAGAACTAGGGACAAGATAGCTCCATCTCTCCATCTAGCTCATAGGGCAGG
The DNA here is from genome assembly GCF_016433145.1 of Gracilinanus agilis. Lineage (NCBI taxonomy): Eukaryota > Metazoa > Chordata > Mammalia > Didelphimorphia > Didelphidae > Gracilinanus > Gracilinanus agilis. Next base: position 1,418 of record NW_025348860.1, read on the forward strand.
TTGTGACAATAACATGTCGGGCTGCTTGTTGGCTGATGGGATCTCAATGCTTGAGCCTGAGAAAATGGAAGTGTAAGAGATGTGTCCATGGTCAGCTCTGCCTCAGCCCCAGGAGGTCTCTGGGTCCAGCAGCCTGGCTTCAAAACCAGCATCAGCATCAGAATCAGCATCCAGTAGTTACTAGGTGACCAGGTTCAGTGAGTCAGTGAATCCTTGTCATTTATCTCTGTGGTGACTAAGGACTGAGGGTGAAGATGGACAGATTCTGACCTGGGATCGACCCTGAAGACAGAAAAAGGGGCCCCGAACATACCAAGATCAAGAGGTCATTCTGTTTCAGTAATAAATCTATGGCATCTTCTGCCCACTGCAGGCTTTGCTGCTGGTAGTAGCTTGTGCACATCTGGTCCCAAGTATCTTCCTCTAGTTTCTCTTCTCTCTCTTTCCCTTTATACTCTCTCTAGACCTATAATAGGGAACAGCTAGCTGGCACAGTGTAGAGAGCAGTGGGTCAGGAATGGGGAAGATCTGAGTTCAAATCCAGCCTCAGACACTTAATAGCAATGTGTCCCTGAGCAAGTCACTTAAAATGCTATTTGTCTCATTTCTTCATCTGTAAAATGGGAACATACTAGGGAAGAAAATTGCAATATCCTTGCCAAAAAATAAAACAAAACATGGATTTCATCCATGCAGTCACAAATAGTCAGACACTACTGAATGACTTAACAACAACATACCTTCATAGCACCCCTGTCTTTCTGAACCTTCAGATTCCTTCCAGAACAAATCTCCTGTTCTCCAGACCCCGAGTTCTCCTTCTACCATAGCTCCCAATCATTCATTCCAGCCTCTATGCCTCTCTCCTGTTATAGCTCTCTACTGAAGAGCTCCTGATCTACTTGCCTCTGCTGCAGATATTTAATTCATTGAGCAGGGATTTGTTATGTACCTACTATGTGCAAGCTCCCATACTTGTGACTAAATATACAAAGATTTAAAAGAAAACATTCCCTGCCCTAAAGGACCTCCCAAGAGGATCCAACACTTACACATAGCCCTTGTGGCAACTTCTCTGCCCCTGTCACCTACAGGGTCCTCAGAACAACTGCTTAGGTTCAAAGTTCTCCATGAGTTGACATCTACTAAAAATATTCTCACAAGTCTCCATCAATGCATCTATGTTTTTGCCTTAGGACTTTAGATAGATAAGGGCTAGATACATAGGCCTGGGGGTCATACATATAGAAATTTAAAAATGAACCTGTGGAAGTTGTTGTTTTTTAAATTCCTGACCTTCTGTCTTAGTATTAATTTTTTTTTAAACCCTTGTACATCGGTGTATTGTCTCATAGGTGGAAGATTGGTAAGGGTGGGCAATGGGGGTCAAGTGACTTGCCCAGGGTCACACAGCTAGGAAGTGGCTGAGGCCAGGTTTGAACCTAGGACCTCCCATCTCTAGGCCTGGCTCTCACTCCACTGAGCTACCCAGCTGCCCCCTTAGTATTAATTTTAAGACAGCAGAATGTCAAGGGCTAGGCAATCTGTGTTAAGTGACTTGCCCAGGGTCACACAGCTAGGCCTGTGAGAGTTTATGAAATCACTGAGATGTGGGGAGAGAAAAACAGTATTGGGGAACAAGCATGATTGGGGAGCAGGGCATGGACAATCATCTAACAAGAGAGTTTAGAAGAAGAGATCAGACAAAGGGGAGCCCCAAGGAGAGAGCAGCATCACAAAACTGAGGGAGAAGCAAATATTCAGTCGCAGAGATTGGTTAACAATATCAAATACCAGAGTGAATTCAGGAAGAACAAGAACTAAGAAAATACCATAAGATTTAGGAATGAAGAATTAGATATGTTCATATTTCGTTTTAAAGCCTGGGTCTCCCCATCTCACTCAGGCTGGAAATGCAGGGGCTCCTGCTATGGCCATTCTCATTACTGATCCAACAGCCTTGCCTGTCCTGAGTCTGACCTGGTCAGGTTCACACCCTCCTGAAGTGAGCAGGTATTCCCAGGGTGGGACAGAGTCTTTATAGTAATGGTGAACTTCATGCAGACAATGGATCAGCAAAGCCCTTTACAGCTCAGAACTCCCAAACTGTAGAGATCCAACAGCTTCAACCAAGTGGGTCAGGCAATGAAATGGACATTTTTTCATAAAGTTTCATTGTGCTTCTGACCACTGTGTCCCCCAATTTACCTCCCTTCTATCCGTCCCCCCTTCTTCCCCTTCCCTCATACTTCCCTAGAGGCTATTAGAGATTTCTATACCCATCTGAGTGTGGATGTCATTCCCTCTTTGGATTGATTCTGACGAGAGAAAGGCTCAAACATTGCCCACCACCCTCCCCATCTTCCCATCCACTGGATTAACTCTTTCAAAGCTCTGCAATAAGATAATTTACTCCATCTACCTCTCCCTTCCCTGTTCTCCCAGTGCAATCCTCTTTCTTGCTCTTTAATTTTTTTTAACATCCCAGCATATAAAACTTAATCCTGAACTCTGTGTTTATGGATACTCCTGCCCTAATGTTGATAAATATCTTAAGAATCATAAGTATCTTCTTTATTTGGGTTTGGGAGTTTTGACCTCATAAGATTATTCATTTACAAAAATGAATTATATAGAAATATGTTTTGTGTGATAATACATGTATAACCCAGATTGACTTGCTTACCAGCTCTGAGAGGGGGGAAGGAAGAAGGAAGGGAGACAATTTGGGTCATGTATCTCGATAAAACCTATGTGAAAATTCATTAAAATTTTAAATATTTTTTAAAAAGAATTACAAGTAAAATCATCCAGCATAAACAGTTTAACTTTATTGAATCCCTCATGTGTTTTCTTTCTTGTTTCCCTTTTTATGCTTAAGTCTTGTATTTGAAAATCAGATTATCTGTTCAGCTCTGGTCTTTTCCTCAGGAATGCTTAAAAGTCCTCTATTTCATTAAATGTTAATATTTTTTCTGAAGGATTTATACCCAGTGTCTCTGGGTAGATGATCTTGATTGTAATCCCAGCTCCTTTGCCTTTCAGAATATATTCCAGGCACTCCAGTCCTTTAATGTAGAAGCTGCTGAAACCCTGTGTAATCCTAACTAGCTCCACAATATTTGAATTGTTTCTTTCTGGTTTGTTACAATATTTTCTTCTTAGCCTGAGAGTGCTGGAATTATTTCTAACCCTTACCCTCTGTCTTAGCATCAATGCTGTGAATTGGTTCAAAGGCAGAAGAGAGGTATGGGCTAGGGAGTGGGGGGTAAGTGACTTGCCCAGGGTCACACAGCTAGGAAATGTCTGACACCATATTTGAAACGAAAACCTCCTCTAAGCTTCATTTTCACTCCATTGAGTCTCTAGCTGCCCATTCAGGAATTTTACTGTAATGTTCCTGGGAATGTTCATTTTGGGATCTCTTTCAAGAGTTGCTCAGTAGATTCCTTCAATTCCTGTTTTGCCCTCTTGACGGTCAGCAATGGGATATTTGTGATATGTGATATTTGTGATATGTGCCATCATATAAAGTAGGATTTTCATTTTCATCCTGTTGTGGAATAAGAAAGATTAAATAATATGAAGAAGATAAAGTGGGAAATGGTGGGCTCCACTCTGCATTCAGACTCCATCAGTGAGGCATGTAAGAAACTGAGGG
>NW_025348861.1:0-5593 GCF_016433145.1 Gracilinanus agilis
AAGAGGGGTCTCAGATTTTTATCTATTCTCTTATTGGCTTCCCACATATTTCCTCCTTTTTTTTTTTTTTTTTTTTTTTTTTTTTTTGAGTGGAGTTATAGCGAATGGTCACAGCTATCAGTTATAGAGAGTTTACAAACTACAAGAGGTTCTGTTCAGATTTATAGATTATGGTAATCGACCATGTGTCTCTCTATTGCTCTCAATATCTTTTCCTTTTGTTTTAAATTGAAAAGATTTTAGTTCAATTTGAATTTGCCTTATTGAAGATCTGAGTGATCTAATGAGAAATGAAAAGCAAAACAGAACCATAACAAATAAAATAGGGCATTCACATGTTGGGGTGTGTGAATCTCTCTTATGAGATCCAAGGGAAGTTAGTCTCCCTGAAGGCTCTTGCATACGTAACTAACTTTTAAGTTACACAAATTTGAGGATAAAAAGAAAAGAGGACAAAAACAATGATCAAATGATTGCCAGACGCATTGACAAAAAGCCAATTAGGGGGCAGTCCCCTTTGGCACAAGAGTGTACATTCAAAACAGATGCATTCAATTCCCCATATTTCATTTAACTGCACCCCAAAGTTCATTATGGGATCTTCTTAATGCAGTGTAGATCTCTGCAGGCATCTTCATGGTGTCTTCTTCCAAACAGGTTCATCGTCTGGATTCTGGGGATGTGGCAAACTTCTTATCTTGAAATTACTCTCAAAAGAATTTCAACTTTACATTATAGATTATAAAACATACATTCTCCCCTGAAGAGGGTTAAGGCTAACATCCAGATCAGTTAAGGATACATGACTGAGTTTGGGGGTTGTATAAATCAATTTGTAAAAGAAATTTTTTTTTTAATTTAAAAAATTCAAGTAAAAGAGAGAAGAAAATATCTTGTGAATGAAATGCAAAATATCAAAGTCTTATGGGCAAAAATGTAGGGGAAATTAAACTCATAGCAGGTCCTTATATCAAGGCCCAAGTAAAGTGATTTAAGCAATGGTGCAAGTACCCGTTTAGAAGCCAGGTCTATAGAAAGTTACCACACTTATAAGAGAAAGAAAAGGACCAAATTTTTTTGTGAGAAAGGGAAGTGTCTTTCCCTGGTCTGATTTGCCTGCACTTGAGCCAAGATAATGGCCAACCTTTGGTACTTAACCAGGGTGAAGTTCAAGGAAGTCCAGCCTCTAACATATGTCAGAAAAACTGCAACCCCGAACCCCAATCACTAAGTTTAAGTCCTTTGGTATTGGCATGAGAAAGTTTTGTCAATCCTTCTTGGATTGGTACAGTCTTTTTTTGACCTTGTAGTGCTAGGCCCTGTGCAGTTTCTTACCAATCCCATTGGACTGGGTAGTCTCCTTGACCCTGTGGCTCTTTTGTTCTCTTCTCCTGTAATCAGACAGAATCATTAATTGTAGTCCCATGGTATTTACCAATTCATGGCAGGTTTCCATAGACTTAAGGCTTTGTGGGTATGTTTTAATATTAAAATTATATTACTTTGAAATAAAAAAGGATTAACATTGATTTTATGTACTTTAAGTATAAAAAATAAGAAAAAGGGAAAAAGTCAATTCTATAAAAAATTAAAAGGAAAAGCAATAATAAAATTAAAAATTCAGGGAAAAATACAATGTTTTTAAGTAAAAAAATGTTTTAAAATTCAAAATTATATATATATATATTTTAGATTTAGTGAAATGCCTTTTACCCAAAACTCAGATCCATTTCCTGTATGAATAAAACCTCGATCCCCATATTATAATTCTGGAGTATTATTTGTTTCTTTGTATTTGTAATTAGTTATTCAAATTGATGGTCAGAAAATTATACAAATAAATTAATTTACAAGAGGTTCAAACAAACTTTCACTGAAACAATTCTTAGGATATGTACAGTTTTTTAAGTAAACAGTGGAACATATAGCCTTGCTTTACATATTCAAATTTCTGGGGCTTCAATTTTTATATCACTTTGCTTTGAATAAGGAAAAAGGAGGGAAGGGAGTATAATATTGTTTGACTTGAGGTAAGAGTCAAGGATTATTTATCAATGACATCTTTCTTTTGAATGGTGAATCCAAATCAATAATCCACAAATGAGTAATATCAGTTGTAAATCCAATGACTTTTACCTTAAATAGTAATTGTTACCAATAGCATTTGAAAGTTTTCCAAGATTTACATACCCAATGAAAAATTATAATGTTACAAAATATGATAAACAAATTTTCTTTTTCAATAATTTCTCAATGAATAAATTGATTCTTTTTTGTAATATAGAAAAGAGTGAACAACTTTGCTTGGAATTAAGTTTTCATCAATGTTATCTTGAATAGAGAGGGTTCTGCGTTTTGTTATAATTGTACATTCTGGATTTGAATATATTACTACAAATCACAAATATTATGAGAATACAATCAATTCAATTAACCTTTAAATACAAGTGAAATAGTGAACATAGGAGACATAATTTGACTAGGATCTAGTAACTTAAAGCATAAATTTAAGTTGTCACAATAATTATTATTGCATTTTCTAATATTATTTGAAATAGAGATGACTACTTAAGCTGAACCAGATTTCTGAAAGTTACAAAATTAACATTACCTTCTTACTAATTGCTTCACTTTACTGAGTTTGAGTTAGTAAAAATTGTTGCTGAAAATATTTATAGTCAGAGACTCTCCCTCCTATATGTAGAAGGGGTTAAATTATTTTTGAAACATGTCCAAGGCTGCAGCCGCTTTTCAAGCTGCTGTGCTCTTTAACTCTTTAGTTACTGCATTTAAAAATTTGCCTCATTATTTTAAAACCTTGATGATTTATCACTTCCAGATGAATATTAATTTAAACTTCACTATATCCAAATTGTCCCTGATTAAAACTTCTTAACAAGGTTTCCTACATATACCAGTTATTCTTTCAGACCTCTGCTTAAAAAAGAATAAAACCTGTAGCCTGGCTTTTCCATATCTTAGGACAAATCTACATACCTGATTAAATATTTATTTTAAATCATGAACTAGCATCCTTATATAATTTGCAATCCTCAAATTCAGTTTGATAAGCATTTTTGGCAAATTTGATTATTTAAAACTGTATTTTATATACTGCAAGTCTTAATAGATAACTTCTTCAATATAAAGTTTGTGCATATTTAAAATTAACTGAAATCCCATTTTCTAACTGTTAGTCAATAGATTTATACTATACCATCAGTATCTATTCAAATTCTTAGCAAACATGCATCCTAAAGAATTAGAGAAAGGGCTGTGAGTTTTGAGAAAAAGGAGCTATGTTTTGTGACTTGCCAAAATTATTTTTTGCTGAACTGAGGCAGCATGGATGATTCAATTTTGGCTTAAATTTTTCTCATGAACCATTCTCTGTTTAAAGGGGTCTAATTACAAAATATAACTCAATGGTATTGTTCTAATAATTTATGTTAAGATTTTCACTAACTTCAGTGTGATTAATGGTAGATTAAACTTGTGGCAATCCAAAAGGTTTTTACCACTCTCAGTTAAGCATTTAGATGCATTGATGATTCTGATTAGCTAAGAAAGTTTTAAATTGCACTTCTGAACCTCAGTACACAGTTCAGAATCACTGCCTTTTCTGTCTGAATAAAATTTTTTTAGATTGCATTTAGAATCCTTGTTAAATTTGATTAAATATATATCTCAGTATTTAACCTGTTGATAGAATTTGGTGGTGGGATCAAATCTGTCCCCTGTTATTGTCTTACTATTTCTTTGTTCCCTTTCTTATGGCCAGTAAGAAATGGAAGAAGAAATGTAGACAAATTATCTTGTTGATTCTCGCCTTAATGAGAGCAGAGAATATGATTTCTTTTAATCAATTAAATTCTTTTAGAGTTTAAAACACTCAGAAATCCATTGGAGATGTTATTTTTCTGAATTTTTCAAACTCCTCTGTCTGTCTTTCCCATTCCTCCGGAATGAATGAGAAAGAGAGAGATTTATTTTCTCCAAAATTCCATTGTGATCACAGACAAACAAAACCATTACAAACAGATCAGAGACACATAAACACAACATATAGACACACAGACTGTTCAAAAACATTTTTCCCGGGCATTTCACGCATACTCTAACAAATATATGACATCCTATCAAAGATCAATAAATCACATCTTACGCGGCTAAAGAAATCTGGAGAAAAAAGAAAGTTTATTATTCAGAAAATTGATTAACTCTAGCAAGGAACTGGCCAAACTAGGATGAATTCTTGGATTAAATTTAATCATTGCTGGTTGGCCTCCTTTCCATCTTCCCTGAAATCTCTTATCAGGTAATCTGTAACCATTTCGATGGAATTTGGAATGACAACTTTTCCTCCAGTGGTAACCTTTCTCACATCTGGGACACAAAGAGTTAGGGGCATTGGAACAAGAGCCTTTTACAGCCTTTGAGCCCTTAATCATTTCAGAATATGTTTTTCCTTTCAGGGCCGCCGCAATGGCTATACCCTGCATATATGCTGGAGTAAAGTCCTCACAAGCTTTCAAATAGTCATTAATAGTCCCAGATTCTTTAACATTTTGAAGCATGCTCTGACACACATTATTGGCGTTGTCATAGGCAAACTTTCTGACCATTATCTGAGTTGAGTATTCATCATTTGTATATTTTTTTACCTCCTGATTTAATCTTTTTATAAATTCTGTATATATTTCCTCTGGGCCTTGTCTAATCTCAGCCAAACCCATGGACAGTTTCTTAGTTGCTGGGACCCTTTTCCATGCCTCCAAGGCACACTTTGTACACTGAATTAGAGCTTCTCTAGGTAAATTAATCTGATCAGCATGTAATCCCCATTCATCTATTCCAAGTAACATTTCTTTAGTAACTCTGATGCCCTGTTTCTTATTAATGGCTGCCTTCCATTTTGCCAATTCATCAAATTCTGATTTCCAAAAGAGGTAGTCCCCTACAGAAAGGGAATATTTTGCTATATGATTCCAATCAAAGGGGGTGACCCAAAGCCCTTCTAAAGTTTTCACCAAAGTTAAAGCGTATGGAGAAGCAGGACCATATGAAGAACAAGCTGTCTTAATTTCTTTTAACACTTTGTAGGGAAGAGGCTCCCATGTAGGAGCTACTTCTTCATCATCATCCAATTCATCTGCTCTAAAAATAATTGGGAAACAGAACGACGTGTCTCCGTCCTTCTGAGCATTTTTTATTGCCCCTTTAAACCCTATATTCTGGGGCTGGGGCTGTGGAATTGGAGCTTCAAGCAGCAGAGGCTCCTCTGCTGTTATCTCTCTTTCCTCTTTGGAAGAGAGGTTTTTAGGTGGGGGAGGGTCTGCTGCTTGTGGCTTTTTCCTTCGAATTTTAAAGTTCCAGTTTGATTTACAAGGAGCCTTTTCCTCCTCCTCTGATTCTAACATTGAAACCTTAAAGATTTCATTCTCTGCATTTTGACCAGATAACAAAATTGTTTTTTCAGCAGACGAAACTTTTACTGGCACTTGTTCTAGTCCATGCTCAATACAATAAGTTTTCAAATCATTGCCAACTTTTTGCCAGAATTCTAAGGGAATCCATGGGCTACAATTTGTAA
>NW_025348862.1:0-1163 GCF_016433145.1 Gracilinanus agilis
AGGGAGGGAGGGAGGGAGGGAGGGAAGGAGAGAGAAGGAGAACCCTGGGAAATGTCTAGACAATTGAATTAAGTCTCAAATCATTACTTTGTTGAGGCAGCTAAGTGATACTGGCTCAGAATCAGGAAGACTCATCTTCAAGAGTTCAAATCTGCCCTCAGACACTTCCTAGTTATGTGACCCTAGGTTACGTCATTTAACCCTGATTGCCTCAGATTCCTCATCTGTAAAATGAGCTGGAGAAAGAAATGGCACCATTCCAGCATCTTTGCAAAAAAGAAAAAAACACACACAAACGGGGTCACCAAGAGTCAGATGTGACTGAAACACCTGAACATTACCATATTAAACTGTTCAGTGAGTCCAATAATCTATTTCCCAAACTCCCCATCTATTTCTTATTTTTGCCTCTAGAGCTGATCTATGATCCCCATCTGTAAAATGTGAGTAGTAGCACCACTTGACATTTATTTAGCAAAATTTATTTTGCAAAGATCAGAACTGGGAATAAGGACTGGATCTATGATTTCACTGACATAGGGAACTCCCAAATAAGGAAACTCCCTCTACCAATGCAGGTTACCACCTTCTCTGCAATTTCAAGTGAGAAAAGAGAACATCCCAAATATGGGGGACCAACCTGTGCAAAGGTGTGGAGGCAGTAGATTAAATTTCATGTACAAGGAAACAACAGCTAGTAGGTGAGTCCGGTCTGGATATAGAATGCTTAAGGAAGAGGAGTCAATATAAGGCCAATCTGGAAAGGTAGGTTGGAGCCAAATTGTGGCATAGAAAGCACTTTGCAAAGCTTATGGTATTATGTAAACATCAGCTCTTGTCATAACACCAGTGGGCTGGGTCATGATGACTCCATGTCACAAGGTCATCCACAGCTACAACCTTGACAACACCTTCAGAGCTCTTCCCCTTTGTCTCCAGAAGGTCTGGGTCAAGGGGTCATAGTATCCTAGATTGAGAGCTAGCTGGAAGCACATCCAGTGTAACCCTTGTATTTTACAGGTGAGGAGATTAAGGGCCAAAGAGGTCTCCTATTTAAACCTGGAAAAGACCCTAGAAACTCATCTAGTCTATTCCCTCCCCCACCATAAAATGAAGGAAGACACTGAATTCATAAAGAAGGAGGAGGAGGAGGAGGAGGAGGA
>NW_025348863.1:0-8674 GCF_016433145.1 Gracilinanus agilis
ACCATCATATCATCTGCAAAGAGTGATAGCTTAGTCTCCTCCTTGCCTATTTTGATACCTTCAATTTCTTTTTCTTCTCTAATTGCTACTGCTAGTGCTTCTAGTACTATGTTGAATAATAGAGGTGATAATGGGCATACTTGTTTTACTCCTGATCTAATTGGGAAGGCTTCTAATTTATCCCCATTGCATATGATGTTTGTTGATCGTTTTAGGTATATACTGTTTATTATTTTTAGGAAAGGTCCTTCTATTCCTATGCTTTTCAGTGTTTTCAATAGGAATGGATGCTGTATTTTGTCAAAGGCTTTTTCAGCATCTATTGAGATAATCATGTGATTTTTGTTTGTTAGACTGTTGATATGGTCAATTATGTGGAAGGTTTTCCTAATGTTGAACCAACCTTGCATTCCTAGTATAAATCCCCCCTGATCATGGTGGATGATCTTCTTAATTACTTGCTGGAGTCTCTTTGCTAGTATTCTATTTAAGATTTTTGCATCTATGTTCATTAGGGAGATTGGTCTGTAGTTTTCTTTCTCTGTTTTTGATCTCCCTGGCTTTGGAATCAGTACCATATATGTGTCATAAAAGGAATTTGGTAGGACTTCTTCTTTGCTTATCATATCAAATAATTTGTATAGTACTGGGATTAGTTGCTCTTTGAATGTCTGATAGAATTCACTTGTGAATCCATCAGGCCCTGGCGATTTTTTCTTAGGGAGTTCTTTGATGGCTTGTTCAATTTCTTTTTCTGATATGGGATTATTTAGGTATTCTATTTCTTCTGCTGTTAATCTAGGCAATTTATATTTTTGTAAATATTCGTCCATATCTCCTAAATTGGTATATTTATTGCCATATAATTGGGCAAAATAGTTTTTAATGATTGCCTTAATTTCCCCTTCATTAGAGGTGAGGTCTCCCTTTTCATCTTTGATACTATCAATTTGGTTTTCTTCTTTCCTTTTTTTTATTAGATTGACCAGTACTTTGTCTATTTTATCTGTTTTTTCAAAGTACCAGCTTCTAGTCTTATTTATTAATTCAATAGTTCTTTTACTTTCAATTTTATTAATTTCTCCCTTGGTTTTTAGTATTTCTAATTAAGTTTTCATCTGGGGATTTTTAATTTGCTCGCTTTCTAATTTTTTGAGTTGCATGCCTAATTCATTGATCTCTGCCCTCCTTAATTTGTTAATATATGCACTCAAGGATATAAATTTCCCCCGGGGTACTGTCTTGGCCGCATCCCACAGAGTTTGGTAGGATGTCTCATCATTGTCATTTTCTTCAATGAAATTGTTGATTGTTTCTATGATTCCTTCTTTGACAAATTGGTTTTGAAGAATCATATTATTTAATTTCCAATTAGTTTTTGATTTTCCTGTCCAGGTGCCCTTACTAATTATTATTTTTATTGCATTATGATTTGAGAAGGTTACATTTATTTTTTCTGCTCTTTTGCATTTGTTTGCAATGATTCTATGCCCTATAACATGGTCAATCTTTGTGAATGTGCCATGTGCAGCTGAGAAGAAGGTGTATTCCTTTTTGTCCCTATTTATTTTCCTCCACATATCAATTAGATCTAATTTTTCTAGGACTTCATTCACCTCTCTTACCTCTTTCTTATTTATTTTTCGGTTTGATTTATCTAGATCTGACAGAGGAATACTTAGATCTCCCACTAGTATGGTTTTACTATCTATTTTCCTTCTTGAGCTCTGCCATTTTCTCCTTTATGAATTTGGGTGCTATGCCACTTGGTGCATACATATTGAGCAGTGTTATTTCCTCATTGTTCATACTGTCTTTAATCAGGATGTAATGACCTTCCCTGTCTTTTTTAATCATATCTATTTTTACTTTGGCTTTGTCAGAAATCATAATAGCCACTCCTGCCTTCTTTTTCTCATTTGACGCCCAAAAGATTTTGCTCAAACCCTGAACCTTAAACTTGTCTGTGTCCACCCGCCTCATATGTGTTTCTTGTAGACAACATATGATGAGATTTTGGTTTCTAATTCACTCTGCTATTTGCTTCCGTTTTATGAGCAAGTTCATCCCATTCACATTCAGAGTTATAATCATCAGTTGTGCGTTTGCTGATTTTCGAATCCTTCCCTCTTCCTACCCCTTTTTTCCTTATACTTTTTCCTTTTAAATCAGTGGTTTACTATTGAGCCGCTATCCCTTATCCCCTCCCTTGATTAACTTCCCTTTCTACCCCCTCCCTTATTTTCCCCCTCTTTTTGTTTTTAAAGGCCTTATGAATTCCCTACCTCTTCTCCCCTCCCTTTTTTTGATCTCCCCACTCCCCTGCTCCCCTTTGTTTATCCCTTCTAAGTTTCTCAGAAGGGTTAGATAAGAGTTTTATGTCCCAATGGATAGTATAGCTACTCTTCCCTCTCCAGGTTGATTACACTAAGAGTAAGGTTTGATTATTACCTCTTAATGCTCTCTTCCTCTCCTTCTTATGATAGTATTTGTCCCCTCTCCTTCCCATGTCCTCTTTGTGTGTAATAGAATATCCTATTTTCTTATTCACTCAAGTTTCTCTTGGTGTCCCCTGCTATTCACCCCCTCTTTCCCATCCCCCATGTCATCTTAGATTATTTAGTGTTCCACCCTCACCCTGCGAATTATTCTTCTGATTACTATAATAGTGAATATTATAATAGTGAATAGAGTTCACTACAGAGAATTATACATAACATTTCTCTACATAGGAATACAGATAATTAGATCTCACTGAGGCCCTTAAAAAGGCAAATTTAAAAATTATAAGTTTTCTTTCTTTCCCCTCTGTATCTTATTTACCTTTTCATGTTTCCCTCGATTTTTGTGGTTGGATATCAAACTTTCCATTTAGCCCCGGTCTTTTCTGTGCAAATACCTGGAATTCTTTAATTTTGTTGAATGCCCATACTTTCCCCTGGAAATATATAGTCAATTTTGATGAGTAGTTGATCCGTGGTTGTAGGCCCAGCTCTCTTGCCTTTCTGAATATCGTATTCCAAGCCTTGAGATCTTTTAGCGTTGAGGCTACCAGATCCTGTGTGATCCTGATTGGTGCTCCTTGATATTTGAATTGTTTCTTTCTGGCTTCTTGTAAGATTTTTTCTTTTGCTTGGAAACTCTTGAATTTGGCAATTATATTTCTGGGTGTTTTCTTTTCTGGATCGAATGCCGCAGGTGTTCTATGAATCCTGTCAATGTCTATATTGCCCTCTTGTTGTAGGACTTCAGGGCAATTTTGCTGAATTATTTCTGTTAGTATGGAGTCCAGGTTTCTATTAATTTCTGGTTTTTCTGGAAGACCAATTATTCTCAAATTGTCTCTTCTAGATCGGTTTTCTTGGTCTGTCACTCTCTCATTGAGATATTTCATGTTTCCTTCTATTTTTTCAGTCTTTTGACTTTGTTTTATTTGTTCTTGTTGTCTTGAGAGATCATTAGCTTCTACTTGCTCAATTCTAGCCTTTACGGATTGATTTTCGGCTATAATCTTTCTGTTTTCAGCTATGATCTTTTGATTTTCGGCCGTAATCTTCTAGTTTTCAGCCATAATCTTCTGGTATTCCTTTTCAATCTGGTCATTTCTGGTGTTCAATTTGCTCATCAGTTCATTTGGTTTCTGAGTCTCACTTTCCAATTGCAAGATTCTACCTTTTAAACAGTTATTTTCTTGCCAGATCTCTTCCATTTTCCTCAAAATCTCAGTTTTGAACTCTTTCATAGCTTGTGAGGAGTTTTCCTTATTTGAGGAGGGTCCGGATGCTTGTTTGTTCTCCTCCTCTGTTTGCTGGGTTGTCTGGATTTTCTCTGTGTAAAAGTTGTCGAGTGTTAAAGACTTCTTTTTCTTATTATTAATCTTTCCCTTCTGAACTTCCTGAGTCTGGGTAGCCATCCTTAGCCCAGCAGCTTCTCAGGTTTATCCTCATGCTCAGGATCTATCCACGGTCAAGTCCCCTGGTGTATCCCTTGCTTGATCGTCTACTGGAGGTTTCTTTACAAGTCTCAGGGCGCTCCTTCCACAGTCGTATACCCGTCTGCACTGGTTCCCCACTCAGGGTTTCAGAGCTTTAGCTCCTGGCTGTGTCTGCCTCCACCCACACCTCCGCCTGTGCCTGCTCTCTGAACCCGAGCTCTGCGCTCTTGGCGCCCTGCTTCCACGCTCAAATTTTGTGTGCTTTCATTAGCTTTTTGGGGTCCCAAATCTTGCTGTTCTCAGGAACAGGCCCTGGAGCTGCCAATGACTCGATGGGTGCCCCAAACTTGCTATATTTCTTTTTAGCTGGCTTCGGTGCTATAGGTGTTGTGTGTGGAGGGGGTAGGGGTGGGGTGGTTGCTCAGTTCGCAATTTAGTGAGAGCTGTTTCACCCCTTTATAGCATGGAAATGCCTCGATTCCACGTACCTTCCACACTGTGCCCTGTTGTGGGGTTCCTCCATTCGTCTGGACTTGTTTTTATGTCCCCTTGAGGAGTTTTGTGTGTTTTGGTCAGGAGAGATTAAGAGCTGCTTCTTACTCTGCCGCCATCTTAACCTGGAACCTATATTTATCCCATTTTATCTCTTTTTTCATTTCTCTTAGTATTATCCCTTTTTTTTCACCTAGTTTATATATATATATATATATATATATAAACTAGGAACACCTGAGTTGAAGTCCTACCTCCGATATTGATAAACTATATGTCCCTTTGAAAGTAATTTAATCTCCCTTTGTTTCAGCTGTCTCATGTTTAAGACAGTTGTAATAATAATAATATCTACCTCCTGGGGCTATTGTGAAGATACAATAAAATATCATTTATAAAACATTTTATAAATCTTAAGGTGACTTTCACAACATGATACATGAAAATAGCCATACTGTATGATATTACATACACTACCTATATCATATTACTTGCCTTCTTCGAGAAGGGAGAAAGGTGGTAGAAGCAAGAGAGTATGTATCAAAAAATATCAGAAAATAATTAATTTTTTTTCTTTTTTTTCTTTTTTACACCTGGTTTATTCTTTGATTTAATTGATTAACTTAATGCAGAATCCAGGTAAGCTTAAGCTTCATTGATACATAAATGAGGAAACTGAGTCCAGGAAAAAGAAGGCTTTCTTTTTATCCCCAAAGGACACATAGTGGCACTCAAGCCTAGAGTTTAGGTCTTTTGGCTTTCATTTAGTACTCTGCATAGTATGCTATTAGATTAGGCCGTCCAGCAAAAATATTTTCTGGGACAGATGTTGATGTTGATATTGATGATGATGAAGATGCTAATGTTGTTTTGGATAAAGTTGTTGATGATGTTAATGATGTTGTTGTTGATGATGTTGATGATGATGTTGATGTTGATGATGCTGATTGAATTTGGAGTTAGAGGTTTTCCTAACATTTGGGCCTTTCTGACCCTTCCCCATTATAATGATTAAAATTTTCTTGGAGACTGTCTCCAATCTCTTTCACCCTTCCATTGTATTTGTCTTCTCCCCACCTCCACCCATGTGCTTTTTTATGCAATATATATTTATCCCATTTTTTTCAAACATTTATTAATATTCATTTTTAACATGGTTACATGATTCATGCTCCTCCTTTCCCCTTTGCCCCCCGCAACCCCCCCATCCATGGACGATGCACATTTCCACTAGTTTTGTCATGTGTCCTTGATCAAGACCAATTTCCAAATTGTTGGTAGTTGCATTGGTGTGGTAGTTTCGAGTCCACACCCTCAATCATGTCCACCCCAATCCATGAGTTCAAGCAGTTGTTTTTCTTATATGTTTCCTCTCCTGCAGTCCTTCCTCTGAATGTGGGTAGCGTCTTTACCATATATCCCTCAGAATAGTCCTGGGTCATTGTATTGATGCTGGTACTGAGGTCCATTACATTCAATTTTACCACAGTATATCAGTCTCTGTGTACAGAGTTCTTCTGGCTCTGCTCCTTTCACTCTGCATCAGTTCCCGGAGGTCTCTCCAGTTCACCTGGAACTCCTCGAGTTTATTATTCCTTTTAGCACAATAGTATTCCATCACCCGCATATACCACAGTTTGTTCAGCCATTCCCCAATTGAAGGACATACCCTCCTTTTCCAATTTGTTGCCACCACAAAAAGCACAGCTATAAATATTTTCGTACAAGTCTGTTTATCTATGATCTCTTTGGGGTACAAACCCAGCAATGATATGGCTGGATCAAAGGGCAGGCATTCTTTTATAGCCCTTTGAGCATGATTCCAAACTGCCAGCCAGAATGGCTGGATCAGTTCACAGCTCCACCAGCAATGCATTAATGTCCCAATTTTGCCACATCCCCTCCAACATTCATTACTCTCCCCTTCTTTCATTTTAGCCAATCTGCTAGGTGTAAGGTGATAACTCAGAGTTGTTTTGATTTGCATTTCTCTAATTATTAGAGATTTGGAATACTTTCTCATGTACTTATTGATACTTTTCATTTCTTTACCTGAAAATTGCCTATTCATGTCTCTTGCCCATTTATCAATTGGGGAATGGCTTGATTTTTTATACAATTGCTTTAACTCCTTGTATATTTGAGTAATTAGACTCCTGTCAGAGTTTTTCATTATAAAGGTTTTTTCCCAATTTGTTGTTTTCCTTCTGATTTTGTCTACATTGTTTTTGTTTGTACAAAAACTTTTTAGTTTAATATAATCAAAACCATTTAATTTACATTTTGTAATTTTCTCTAACTCTTGCTTGGTTTTAAAGTCTTTCCTTTCCCACAGATCTGACAAGTAAACTATTCTGTGTTCACTTAACTTATTTATAGTTTCCCTCTTTATATTCAAGTCATTCACCCATTCTGAATTTATCTTGGTGTAGGGTGTGTGATGTTGATCTAGACCTAATCTCTCCCATATTGTTTTCCAAATTTCCCAGCACTTTTTGTCAAATAGTGGATTCATGTCCCAAAAGTTGGGCTCTTTGGGTTTATCATACACTGTCTTGCTGATGTCATTAACCTCAAGTCTATTCCACTGATCCTCCTCTCTATCTCTTAGCCAGTACCATATTGTTTTGATGACTGCTGCTTTATAGTATAGTTTAATATCTGGTACTGCTAGGCCCCCTTCCTTCACATTTTTTTTCATTATTTCCCTTGATATTCTTGATCTTTTGTTATTCCAAATGAAATTTGTTATAGTTTTTTTCTAATTCAGTAAAGAAGTTTTTTGGTAGTTTGATAGGTATGGCTGTAAATAGGTAAATTAATTTGGTTAGAATTGTCATTTTTATTATGTTAGCTCATCCTACCCATGAGCAATCAATGGCTTTCCAATTGTTTAGATCCAGTTTTATTTGTTTGGAAAGTGTTTTGTAGTTGTTTTCATATAATTGCTGTGTTTGTTTTGGTAGGTAGATTACTAAGTATTTTATATTATCTAGGGTGATTTTGAATGGTGTTTCCCTTTCTACTTCTTGCTGCTCTAGTTTGTTGGAAATGTATAGAAATGCTGATGATTTATGTGCATTTATTTTGTATCCTGCAACTTTGCTAAAGTTGTTGATTATTTCTACAAGCTTCTTAGTTGATTCTCTAGGATTTTTTAAGTAGACCATCATATCATCTGCAAAGAGTGATAGCTTAGTCTCCTCCTTGCCTATTTTGATACCTTCAATTTCTTTTTCTTCTCTAATTGCTACTGCTAGTGCTTCTAGTACTATGTTGAATAATAGAGGTGATAATGGGCATACTTGTTTTACTCCTGATCTAATTGGGAAGGCTTCTAATTTATCCCCATTGCATATGATGTTTGTTGATCGTTTTAGGTATATACTGTTTATTATTTTTAGGAAAGGTCCTTCTATTCCTATGCTTTTCAGTGTTTTCAATAGGAATGGATGCTGTATTTTGTCAAAGGCTTTTTCAGCATCTATTGAGATAATCATGTGATTTTTGTTTGTTAGACTGTTGATATGGTCAATTATGTGGAAGGTTTTCCTAATGTTGAACCAACCTTGCATTCCTAGTATAAATCCCCCCTGATCATGGTGGATGATCTTCTTAATTACTTGCTGGAGTCTCTTTGCTAGTATTCTATTTAAGATTTTTGCATCTATGTTCATTAGGGAGATTGGTCTGTAGTTTTCTTTCTCTGTTTTTGATCTCCCTGGCTTTGGAATCAGTACCATATATGTGTCATAAAAGGAATTTGGTAGGACTTCTTCTTTGCTTATCATATCAAATAATTTGTATAGTACTGGGATTAGTTGCTCTTTGAATGTCTGATAGAATTCACTTGTGAATCCATCAGGCCCTGGCGATTTTTTCTTAGGGAGTTCTTTGATGGCTTGTTCAATTTCTTTTTCTGATATGGGATTATTTAGGTATTCTATTTCTTCTGCTGTTAATCTAGGCAATTTATATTTTTGTAAATATTCGTCCATATCTCCTAAATTGGTATATTTATTGCCATATAATTGGGCAAAATAGTTTTTAATGATTGCCTTAATTTCCCCTTCATTAGAGGTGAGGTCTCCCTTTTCATCTTTGATACTATCAATTTGGTTTTCTTCTTTCCTTTTTTTTATTAGATTGACCAGTACTTTGTCTATTTTATCTGTTTTTTCAAAGTACCAGCTTCTAGTCTTATTTATTAATTCAATAGTTCTTTTACTTTCAATTTTATTAATTTCT
>NW_025348864.1:0-1665 GCF_016433145.1 Gracilinanus agilis
TCCTTATCCTGAAATTATTCTCAAAAGAATTTAAACCTTACATTATAGATTACAAAACATACATTTTCTTCTAAGATTTTATATAATTCCCCGTGAAATTACTCCTAAAAGAGTTAAATGAATATATATATATATTTACATTATCGAATTTTAAAGAACTTAACAGATATCCCCGTGAGGTAATTCTTAAACACACCTTTTTTCTAAAAAAGGGTATCTCAGGTCAGGTAAGGATGACAAAATACAAAGAATAGAATTCAAGAAAAAAGATGAAAAATTAACTTGTGAAATGAAATGTAAAATGTGCAAAAAAATCTAGGGAAAATAAACTTAGACCTTTGAATGAAGGTCTAATTAAAGTGAATTCAACAGTGTGCAATTACCCATTCAGGGCCAGGACCTAAGGAAAATGTCTCTCTCTGATCTGACTTATCATCAGCTTTTTAGGGAAGTGAGCCAAGTAAATAACCAATCTTAGGTGCTTTCTAGGAATCTAAGTCGAGGGGACCCACGTCCTCTAAAGTTTTAGAAAAGACTGGGACTCCAGGACTCAAACCCAATTTCAAGCCCTAATGTATTGGCATAGAACTGCTATTTTGCAGATCTTAGTCAGTCAAGTCTCTGACCATGTGCTTTCTTTAGCACTATTAACGGCTTTCATATTCCCTTCTGGAATCAGAGAGGCATTTAAATCACAGTCCTATAGGCTCAGGTATTTGCTGTAGAATCAGAAAAAAAGATAAATAATGATTATATATGTACTTCCAGTACAAGATGATAAAAAGGGAAAATCAATTGCTCTCATTAAAAAAATGTTTTAAAAATCAAAAATATATATATAGCTTAGAACTAGAAGGGTTATGTTACCCCAAAATGAGGCTTTCTGTGAGAGAAAGTGGGTTTTACAAAATATCAGATTCACAATGCACATTTAGATAGAGTACCATTATTTCCAATAGCACATTTTAAACAATAAACAGTGATGTTTAAAATCATATACTTGTTACAACCTGTAACCCTTGGCAAATGCCGTTATTGCTTCCATAGCAAAATGTGATATTTAAAAAAGAAACCTTCTGGTATAATCATCCTCAGATAAGAATATACAGGAGCTCCTTGGCTTCCTGTTTTTAAAAAAATCCTGGATAGGAATGCTTCTACCCATTTAAGGCAATAATATCTCTTATAATAAAATATATAAGCTTTATCCTATAAGACAACAATTTCTTAAGGATTTAGAGTAAAAGTTAAAAAAGATCTCTTGTAAAATTACAAGGTAATAGTCAAAGCATGGAAACTTTCAAGGTTCTTTGCAATTACCAAGACAGAATAAATTTTAAAAGACATGTGCTCTATAAGATGTTCATAGGTGGTACATATAACCGCATTGTTTTTGATACAGTAAGCGTTTAAGTAAATTAGGAAATATAATAACATCATAAGCAGAAACTTCATTAGCGTAAAATGATTCAGTGCAACAGGAAAATCAATGATATAAGCAAGATTAATTTACAAAACTAATTAACAATATACAGTAAGATACAGCCTTTTTAAAACAGAATTAAAGCTCATTCAGTTCCGAGGTTTTAAAAGTTCACCCCTGATTTCAATTTAAGGTTCTTTTGATTGAGTTCTGCTGAGTTTAAGGGGTTGTTTTTTTTTTTT
>NW_025348864.1:1754-2504 GCF_016433145.1 Gracilinanus agilis
TTTTTTTAATAATCGCAAAAGTTTGAATAGGCCAAGCGCCTGAGAGGTTCAGATGCTAGGTCCACGTGGGCTTGGGGTTAGAGAAAAGCTCAGGAAAACTACCCACATGTAGAGTCTGTGTGGGTGTTGCCTAATTAGGTCTTTAGAGAAACACGTGGAAGGCTAGAAATAGGGAAAAAGGGGAATATACTACCCAAATGGTTTGCATCAGAGCTGAAGCAGTCTCTGGAGGTCTCGATCTCAGCAAAGGCGGCAGGTCTGGGTTCCTTCCCGGAAATCTCAGGTTCTGGATCTCGGGGTTGAAGGCTGGAAGCGGTCAGGATCAGCAGCAGCAGCAGCAGCAGCAGCAGCAGCAGCAGCAGCATTGGCTGGGCTCCGGCATTTTAGTTTAAAGCCAAAAGCCTGAATCGGCTGGCCTGACCTCCCTCCCAAGGTGGCTTGGGCTGGACTGGCCGGCTGAGTCCCACTGGAGGCAAAAACGTGCTCTTGCTTTTAGCAAAAGCATGGCAAGGAAAGTCACTTTCCTTTTTTAAAAAAGTGCTCAAAAGAGCTGAGCCAGATGGCCAAAAAGCAGGCATGGCTATAGTTAGGCTATCTGGAAGATTCGCTTCTGAGACTCTGGGTCCCAGAGCCGCATGGCTTTTTCCTCTTAGGCTATCTAGAAAATTGAAAATTCTATTTCCAAACTTCTGGTTGCCATAATTATAAATATGAAAAATGATAAAGGCTTGTATAATAATATAAATTAGT
>NW_025348865.1:0-253 GCF_016433145.1 Gracilinanus agilis
AATAGACTTAGGGTAAATGACATCAGCAAGACAGTGTATGATAAACCCAAAGAGCCCAACTTTTGGGACATGAATCCACTATTTGACAAAAACTGCTGGGAAATTTGGAAAACAATATGGGAGAGATTAGGTTTAGATCAACATCTCACACCCTACACCAAGATAAATTCAGAATGGGTGAACGATTTGAATATAAAGAGGGAAAGTATAAATAAGTTAAGTGAACACAGAATAGTATACTTGTCAGATCTCT
>NW_025348865.1:352-8012 GCF_016433145.1 Gracilinanus agilis
ACAAATAAAAACAATGTAGTCAAAATCAGAAGGGAAACAACAAATTGGGAAAAAATCTTTATAACAAAAAACTCTGACAGGGGTCTAATTACTCAAATATACAAGGAGTTAAATCAATTGTATAAAAAATCAAGCCATTCCCCAATTGATAAATGGGCAAGAGACATGAATAGGCAATTTTCAGGTAAAGAAATCAAAAGTATCAATAAGCACATGAGAAAGTGTTCCAAATCTCTAATAATTAGAGAAATGCAAATCAAAACAACTCTGAGGTATCACCTCACACCTAGCAGATTGGCTAAAATGAAAGAAGGGGAGAGTAATGAATGTTGGAGGGGATGTGGCAAAATTGGGACATTAATGCATTGCTGGTGGAGTTGTGAACTGATCCAACCATTCTGGCTGGCAATTTGGAATCATGCTCAAAGGGATATAAAAGAATGCCTGCCCTTTGATCCAGCTATACCATTGTTGGGTTTGTACCCCAAAGAGATCATAAATAAACAGACTTTTATGAAAATATTTATAGCTGCGCTTTTTGTGGTGGCAAAAAACTGGAAAATGAGGGGATGTCCTTCAATTGGGGAATGGCTGAACAAATTGTGGTATATGCTGGTGATGGAATACTATTGCGCTAAAAGGAATAATAAACTGGAGGAGTTCCAGGTGAACTGGAAAGACCTCCAGGAATTGATGCAGAGTGAAAGGAGCAGAGCCAGAAGAACATTGTACACAGAGACTGATATACCATGGTAAAATCAAATGTAAATGGGCTTTTGTACCAGCAGCAATACAATGACCCAGGACAATTTTGAAGGATTTATGGTAAAGAACGCTGCCCACATTCAGAGGAAGGACTGCAGGAGAGGAAACATATAAGAAAAAACAACTGCTTGAACGCATGGGTCGGGGTGGACATGATTGAGGATGTGGACTCGAAACTACCACACCAATGCAACTACCAACAATTTGGAAATAGGTCTTGATCAAGGACACATGACAAAACCAGTTGAAATGTGCGTCGGCCATGGGAGGGGGGAGTGCGGGGGGTGAAAGGGAAAGTAGGAGCATGAATCATGTAACCATGTTAAAAATGAATATTAATAAATGTTTAAATTTAAAAAAATAAACAGCTTTTTTCTAAAAACCTCAGTGCAAATGTCTGTGAGCTACCCCAGTCAATCATATCCCAGTTGTCTGGGAAGGCACAGCTCTGCCTCTCTTAAGAAGGAAGGAAATATTTGGCAGGAGCTAAGTATTAATGCCATCTTGCACCACCAGCGACAGAGCCATTCCTAAGCAAGAGGGTGAGCAGCACACAACCCCATCCTCGAAAGAGATGGATGGAACACTCCATGTTAGGGATACATATCCAGGGACATCACAGGGATGCTCCTGGGGAAAGGAATTTACCCCAATCTTATATCTGGTAGCTTCCCGTTTTAGTTAATTATTTTTGTTACCTAGAATTAATTTCTAAGTTGTTTCTAAGTTACTAAAGGGCTACAAGTACTTTCAGTGCCCTAGAAATTCAGTATCCTGAGGCAAAGCCCTAGCTCCTCCACCCTAGTTATGATTCTGAACAGCAAGAAGCTCAATAAGCTAGGGTAGCTCGGACCACCGAGAAAGTATCCATTTACCTGGCTAGCAGAGCTATGGGGCCACCTTCTCTCCCCATCCTTCCAGCAACCTCAACAATAGCTTTCAGCCAGTCTGGCAATAAGTACTACAGTGTGCCTAGCCCTGGGCTTATTATCATGATTATTATTAATGAAAACAAGAGTCCATAATATTTGTTTAGTGTACTATGTTTACAAAGTACCTGGAATATTGTGTCAAGAGCACTGGACTGGATTCTCATTCCAATGTCACTTGGCAAATCATTTCAACTTTATGGGCCTCGATGTGTTCATCTGTGAAATGAGTGAATTGGACGAGCAGATCTTGCAGGATCTTTCCAGCTCTAACATTCTGTTCTTTGCCCTAACATT
Organism: Gracilinanus agilis; assembly: GCF_016433145.1. Classification (NCBI taxonomy): domain Eukaryota; kingdom Metazoa; phylum Chordata; class Mammalia; order Didelphimorphia; family Didelphidae; genus Gracilinanus; species Gracilinanus agilis. The sequence continues at coordinate 2,344 of NW_025348865.1, forward strand.
CTGTGTTCTCAGGTCCCTTCCAGCTGTAACATTCTGAGTCTCTGATCCTGTGACTCTCCCCTTCTGACATCCCCCAGAGATGGCTCATGGGCTTGGACCCATGGCTCTCCCCTTCAGGAGACCAGCTGTTCCCATGTAACATTACACGCCCCCAGTCCCTTTCAGGATGCTCTTAAAACAAGGCACAGGCTGGATTTAATTAGATGTTCGTTCGGCTTAATCATCATGGCTCATTTCTATGCAATGCTTCAGAGATGAGAGCAGATGGACCATTTCATGGCGAATCTCTTAAAGTCAGTTATATTAATGCTAGGGAAGTGTCGGGTCTCATTTCCATAAATCCAAGGGGCCAGAGAGCCTTCCACAGCCATTTCTGGGGGCCTGGAGCTTGCTTTTTGGAGGCTCTTGGCCCATGAGATAAGAGAACCACATTTCATGGCCAGGAGCCCCAGGAAGCAGACAACCTCATTTTTCAATCTGAATACAAGAAAGAACTGTACTCTCGAAACAGAAGGGAGGAAATGGATAGCTTTTCAGTTTTTACTCATGATGTAATTTATCTGGGTACAGGTTTGAACTGTGCTATAATGGTGACCAATTCTCTGTACCCTATGGGACTACACCCCTAATTCCCAACCCCCTGACCATATAAGTACTTCTTGATCTACATCCCACCTTACAGTTCTTCCCCTAAATCCTTCACACACACACACACACACACACACACACACACACACACACACACACACACACACACACACCCNCACACACACACACACACACACACACACACACACACACACACACACACCCCTATAGTTTATTTAACCAGAGATGTCATTATCTCTGTATAGACCCTTTTGTCTACATCACAACTGATCTCAGCATCTGGGAGGATTCTATCATTTAGCTCCTGTGGAGCAGGGCTCCTCTTTTTGACTACCAAACACTGACTACTCCTCTTGCCTAGAACACTCTACCATCTTACCTCTACCTCCTGCCTTCTTATCATCCCTGACTTCCTATAAAGGTCCAACTGAAATCCACCTTTTATAAGCAGCCTCTCCTGATTCCCCAGAATGCTAGTTCCTTTTCTCTGTGATCATCACCATTTTATCCAGTAAATGAAGAGTTTATTTGTGCAAATAGGTTATTTGCATGTTGTCTCCTCTGTTAATCATGACCTCCTAAAGAGCAGAGACTGTTTTTAGCCTTTTTTTTCATCTTCAGCCCTTAGCACAGTGTCTGGCACATAGTATTTGCATGAAAAATGCTTATTGACTTCAGAGTCTCATAGTTCCATTCCTGTTTGGCATCAGGGCAGTTCTCTCAAGTGAGGATAAATGCTAAGCTTGAATACATCCTCCTATTTTTGCTAAGATCCTTTGGTTGGATTGAAATAGTTTACTGTTGTTATTACTGAGAATGATACTAATATTAATACAGATAGGAGGGTTTTGTATCACCCAAAGAACTTTTGAAAATTAGTGGATAGAAAGCTGATCTTGAAGCAAGGAAGACTTGTATTCAACTCCCATATCTAACACTTTCCAGTGCTATCACCATAGGAAAGTCACTTAAATAGTAAGTATAGGTATCCCTTCACCATTGTTGGTGGGGTGCATGGGGAGAGGGAAGGAAGTTAGGGGTGTGGCACCCCCGTGATCTGGAAAATCCTTGTAAAATTTTGGCCCTCCCTTTGTACCAGAGAAGAAGTCTTAATTTTTTCTTTATATTTTATGGGGCATTTACAATATCTTATTGTAAAATTTGGGTTAACTATATGGTCATAGGCTATATAGTTTCTAAACTCTTTCTGTGCCATCTGCTGGCCTTCACATGTTGTCTGTGGCATCCACAAAACTTTCCCCCAAATTCCCATTTAATTTCTCATACCGATCTGTGATATATTAAAACCACAATGGGGAAAGACACAAAGTGGAAGGGATGCCTGTACTCAAGTCAACCCTCTATGACTATAAACTGCAGAGAAGGTCCTTTCTTCCCCCCTTCCCCTTTTTTTATCTCTTTGGGATACGGACCTGTAGTGGTGTTACTAGATCAAAGGGTATTCACAGTTTTATAGTTCTTTGGGCATAGTTCCAAATTGCCCTCCAGAATTGTTGGATTATTCCCCAGCTCCTTTTTTTAACCTTTGCCTTCTGACATAGACTCAATACTGTGGATTGGTTCCAAGGCAGAAGAGCAGTAAGGGCTAGGCAATGGGGGTTAAGTGACTTGCCCAGGGTCACCCAGCTAGTAAGTGTCTGAGGCCAGATTTGGACCCAGGACCTCCCATCTCTAGGCCTGGCTCTCAATCCACTGAACCACTTAGCTTCCCCCTCACTACTCCTTCTAATCTTAGCTATGTTGGTTTTATCTGTACAAAAGCTTTTAAATTTAGCATAATCAAAATTATTCATTTTACATTTCATAATGTTCTCTATTTCCTGTTTGGCTATAAATTCTCCCCTTATCCCTAGATCTGACAGGCAAACTATTCCATGCTCTCCCAGTTTGCTTATAGTATCACACCTTATAGTATGTATCTAAATCATAAATCCATTTTGACCTTATCTTGGAAAAGGGTGTGTGATATTAGTGCATACCTAGTTTCTGCCATACTGTTTTCCCAGTTTTCCCAGCAGATTTTGTCAAATAGTGAGTCCTTGATCCAAAAGCTGGGATCTTTGGGTTTATCAAAACACTGGGCTGTTATGGTCATTTACAACATATTCTGTATCTAATCTATTCTAGAGATTTTTTCTTTAAACATTATGACCTAGTTTCCATGTCCTAGCTGTCTGGCTGTTTGAGAACAGAAAGATAGAAACTGAAATCCATTTTTCTCTCTCCTCCTGTGGCATTCTTGGGGGGAGTGCCCCAGGTCTAGGATTTATAGGAAGAAGATATGTTTAAGGGAAATGAGTCACTGGCAGGTAGATGGCACAGTGGAGAGAGTGCTAGTCCTAGAGTCAAGAAGACTCATCTTCTAGAGTTTAAATCTGTCCTCAGACACTTACCATTTCACCTCATTTGCCTTACTTTCTTCATCTGTAAAATGAGGTAGAGAAAAAATTGGCAAACCTATCCAATATCTTTGCTAAGACAACCCCAATGGAGTCACAAAGAGTCAGATATATCTGAAAATGACTGAACAACAATAATAACAAAAGTCACTAGTGAAACAAATTGTCTTGAAAAGGGAAAATACTATTTAAACCCAATAACAACAAAACCAATAGCTTAATTTTATTTAACTTTATGGTTAAAAAGGTATTTTCTTTACAACCAAACTAGAAGGGACCTTAGAGATCAGCTAATCCCACTCCCTCTTTTAACAAATATGAAGGAGCGAATGAGAGTACTATCACTGCCTTCCAAGGTAGTCAAAAGCAGAAAGTAAGTGTCACTATATCTACTACAATATTCATATTCCACCTTTGGTGGTAGCAAAGAACTGGAGAGGGGAGATCAATCATTTGAGAATGACTAAATATATTGTAATATGTGAATGCAACAGAATATTACTATACTATAAGAAATGATGACTAGGAAGAATTCAGAGGAATATGAAAAGACCTATATGAACTGGTGCAAAATGAAGCAAAGAAAATCAGTAAAACAATATGCATAACAACTATATCAATGTAAATGGAAAAAACTATAACAAAACCCTCTGAATTCTTTCTGATTATAATGACCAGTCTTGGCCCTGAAAAAGTGATAAGAAAATGCCCTTTATTGCACAAGTGGAGGACTATGGATCCAGAACACTACATGTACTGTCATGCTCAGTTGATGTATTGGTTGGGGTAAAAAGAAAACTGCTCCCCCCTTTTTGTTTTATTTTGTTTTTAAACTTTCTTTTATTTTTTTTCAATTACATGTAGAAACAATTTTTGACAATTGTGATTTTGTGATTCAGATTATCTCCCCCCTCCTAAGGTGGTAAATAGTCTTATCTAGGTTATCCCACTGCTTTCACACAATACATACTTTCATATTCCCCATGCTATGACAGAAGAAACATAGCACACATACAGTAAAATACTTATGAAGGAAATAAAGTGAAAGTGTGCTTTGATCTGCAACAGATTCCAACAGTTCTTTGTTTGGCTGTGGATAGCTTTTTTTTTTATCATGAGTCTCCCTTACCTTTACCTTTTATCTTTTGTTACGGTGTGGAGCAATACATTTGGAAATGAAAGTGTTATAAAACATATGATATAAATGTTAAAAGTGAGAAATATGAGTTATTTGTTGCAATGTTCTGTCGCAAAAACTCCATTAGAAATCAGCAACTTGGAACCATAGACTCAAGCTAGAAGAGACTATCAAAACATCTAGCCCTTAAAAATCACCTTCCCATATAAACTTCCTTTCTACAACTCGGAATGGATACCTTTAGTAACAAGGAGCTCAGAAAATAAGATGCATAGTATGTAATAGAGAGAGGTAAGTACCATGGATAGCTCCACTTACATTCAAAAATGTCTTTATGTGCCTGTTAATGTGCAAGATACTGTCTGCGTAGACAAAAATGAAACAAGATCTACCCTCAAATAAATTTACATTCTACTGGAGAATGCAATCTATAAGAAGATCATTATATACAAGAAAATCTGAAGGAGACAGAGAGAGGAGAAGAGAGGGACAGAGACAGAGAGAGAGAGAGGCAGAGAGAGGGAGGAGGAGAGGAGAGAAGAGAGGAGAGAGACAAGATAAAAAGAAGAAAGAAGAGGGGAGGGAGGGCAGAGAAAGACAAGAGGATAGAGATAAAGGGAGGGAGAGGGAAGGAGAAAGAGGGAACAGGGAGGGAGAAGGCATGGTGTCACATTGTAATCTTGGGCATCACCATTTCTTTATCTGTAAAATAAGGAGGGTGGACCAGATAATTTCTAAACTCCAAAACCTATGATCACTAGATGATTATCTCTAGGTTCAGCTTAATTCCACAAGTATCAGCTGAGAACTTATTCCCAATTTCTGTCACTGCTAATTAGCTGTTTTCTCTAGGTAGTGATTAAATTCCATCCCCAGAGCAGTCAGAATTATCTTCAACCCTGATTCCTGGTCCAATTAAATGGAGAAGCCAACTGACCAGTGACCATAATTGAAAGAAGCTCAGAGGTAGGTGTGGGGTGTCTTTCATTATAATGCAGCAGAAAAGTCTATTAAAATAGACTCTCTTGAAATAAAGGACCTAGACTACCCTTCAGGGAATTTTCTGGAGTTGGAAAGGAATATCTAATGTAATCTTCTAATTTGTCCAGGGTCATACATAATCAGTAAGTGAAAACATTGGAATTCAAACTTAGGTCCTCCAAATCCAAATCTAGTGTCCCTTCTAGCATGCTATAATTTTATGATGACTTCATTCCAACAAAATAGAGAAATTCTATGCTTCAGAGCTTGCATTGTATTCAGATCAGCTCTTACTTGCAACTCCACATGTCATAATGTAACAAAAGAGCTGTTGAGAGCCAGAAGAAAAAGCAAAAGATAAATTATTGAATGAAGAGCTCTTAATTTCAAAGATCCCATGGTATAAAGAGTTTTGAATATGAGGATTCCTATGCTAGAGACTTCACCACGCTCCTCCATTCCCCAATGGAAGAACTAGATTCTCTCTCTCTCTCTCTCTCTCTCTCTCTCTCTCTCTCTCT